>NW_027595600.1:20000-44129 GCF_031162955.1 Sander vitreus | reverse complement strand
CACTGAGACACCATCACCCAGAGGTACATGTACACACACTGAGACACCATCACCCAGAGGTACCTGTACACACTGGAGACAACATCACCCAGAGGTACAGCTACACACTGAGACACCATCACCCAGAGGTACAGCTACACACTGAGACACCATCACCCAGAGGTACATCTACACACACTGAGACACCATCACCCAGAGGTACATGTACACACATGGAGACACCATCACCCAGAGGTACATGTACACACTGAGACACCATCACCCAGAGGTACATGTACACACTGAGACACCATCACCCAGAGGTACATGTACACACTGAGACACCATCACCCAGAGGTACACGTACACACTGAGACACCATCACCCAGAGGTACATGTACACACTGAGACACCATCACCCAGAGGTACATCTACACACGGAGACACCATCACCCAGAGGTACATGTACACACGGAGACACCATCACCCAGAGGTACATGTACACACTGATACTACTCTCTACTGTTGTCTCTCTACATACTACTCTCTACTGTTGTCTCTCTACATACTACTCTCTACTGTTGTCTCTCTTCATACTACTCTCTACTGTTGTCTCTCTTCATACTACTCTCTACTGTTGTCTCTCTTCATACTACTCTCTACTGTTGTCTCTCTACATACTACTCTCTACTGTTGTCTCTCTACATACTACTCTCTACTGTTGTCTCTCTACATACTACTCTCTACTGTTGTCTCTCTACATACTACTCTCTACTGTTGTCTCTACACGTACACACTATAGGATCAACACTTTCCTACTGCTGACACAAAACAAAATAATTACTTGGAGGCTACAAACAAAGTTTGTAACATTTCAACGTAAAACACTTTCAGACGAGAATAAATTATGGTACAAGTAGAAAATAAAAAACATTAGGCAAATACTATAGGTATTCCAGATAAGTAGTAAGGGAGGACAGACTATACGTAAAATATTTTTGCATATGAAAAACATAAATACATGTATGTGCTGTAAACTGTATGCAGGGGCCTCATTAACCTGTGAGTCCAGTACACAACATGTTGGTGTGTATTTCTCCTGTAACAGCTGCAGATGTGCTGCTGTACGTGGGTCTGACTCTGGTCGTCTTGGTCCTGGTCTCTCTGTCTCTGCTGATATTCTGCAAGAGGAGGATGTCTAAAGCCAAAGGTGAGGCAACAGGAAACACACGCAAGCAGGCAGCAACCACACCACTGACACTTCCCTCTGCTCACAGAACAGTTTGAACTGTTTGTTCTCTCTTCACATAACAATGCACTTTTAAAACAGACACACCATTCAAGTTCATTTTCTCTCACAACATGTCCACCATTTATGTTTCTACAGTAGAACCGCCCTTCAGATGTGTAATTAGTTCTCTGTTTCATCATTTCACTGAAGACTTGTCACAGAGACTAAATAACTGCTGCACAACTTGTTCAACTTTAGAGGAAGGTACATCTTAATGGTTGAAATGATTCTTGGATCTTTTATTGGGGATCTGTCCCAGACATCAAGCAACTTTTCAATCTTTAATGCAAATAGTCCAATGACGTGAACATCGTCAACAACCAATAGGTTTCTCTCTCCCGCACCAAACAGGAAGTAGCAAACCAGCTGACGGTAACACTTTATAATAACCATCATTAATAGATGGTAAATTGATAGTTAATTAATCTTTAGTTAATTGTCATTTAACCGTTAGCAAACAGTAATTTTATTGTTAACAAACAATTCAGTTATAATTAATAATGTTTACTAATTATTAGTAGTGCTGTAAATAAACACTTTATTGTAACACACATTATATCCCTCATTTATTATTTATTATTACCTATTATTAGGTATCGGTTAATGATTAATAAATGTTTGTAAACCTTTAAGAAACCATTTTTAAATCATTCCATCGATAGATGACCAGATATTCCTGACACGTTGTTGAGGGTTACTAGTTGGTTGGTAAACCGTCTGTAAATAGTTTCTGGATGGTTAGTATAAAGTTGCAACAGATTAAATAATTATATATATATATATAATTATTTTATATGTTGCAACTTTATAATAACCATCCAGAAACTATTTATAGACGGTTAGTAAGTGAAGTAAAATGACAATTAACTAAAGATTAATTAACTGTCAATTTACCATCTATTAATGATGGTTATTATAAAGTGTTACCCAGAACAAACTGCTGCACACACACAAGCTGCCACAGTCTGCTCCGTCACCACTAGTCCTTGACCATCTGCTTGGTGTGTCCCGGCCTTTAAAGTCTCAGTGTGTGCTAGTATGAGCCCCATAATTCATGTTGTGTCATTTTATGAACAAACTGTTGTGTTTTTCAGAACCTCCCATGGAAACAGAGTACGCTGTAACAGAGGTGAGTTTGAGAAGATCTGAGAGCTCTGAGCATCATTAGTTTATGATAATAATAAAAACTAAAGTGCTCCTCTCCTGTAGACCAACCGGGTGTACGAGGACATCAGAGAGGACGGACAGAGACGGTCTCCTCCTGTGGAAATCTCTTCAGTTTACTCTACCGCCAAATACTCCAAACCAAGCGGTGCTGAAACCAACGATGACTGCAGCGTTATCCCTGCAGATAACTTTCAAAATACAGTAAGAAAAACCCTGAAAGGCTTCAGCTTTGGGCTCACAAACAGAAGTCTCTCAGTCACAGACCCAACAGAGAACGGTACCCGGGAGGTTTTAAGGGCCTGAGCACCGAAACTAAAGAAATTATGAATGAATGAATACACACAATGAATCACATTTTCAACTTTAGAGGTTCAAGAACTTACCAAAATCTGCCCATACATCAGGACTCATTAAACATTTGATTGTTTGATTATTTTATGTTTTTTTTTGCCTGGGCGCCCCCTAACAGCCCGTTACAGTTTTTATCTATTATTGTCATACATGAGATACTATCAATCCTTGTACATTACTGATAGTTCATGAAGTAGTACATGAATGAATTTCATGCATGAATTCATAATTCATGTAGCATTATTATAAAGTGTTGCCAATATTTAAAACATTGGTTTTGAGGGAGGAAATACACTCAACATGATGTTAAACTCTGAGTGTAAACACAGCTGTTTGTTTGATAGAAATCTCATTTTTATGGGTAATTTATCAGATTTATTAGTAATATTTGCTGTTCATAATGAGATTCTATATTTGAGAGAGTACTGCTGTAAACACACTGAGAGGGTTCCTGAAAGACCACATCATCCAGGACCTCCATGCAAAAACACAGATACAGAAACACGGACGCAGACAGCGTGCAGTAGAACCAAAATTAAACTGAGAAAGTAGATCCACAAACCATCTGTTACCACATTGATCACGTGACCTGCAGATCTGTTTTTATAATGCTTATGAAAGACATCGGAGCACTTTGACCTTTCTCTGTTTCCTCTCCCAGGCTGAAGACGACTCGGTTAGACTCACCTACTCCGAGGTTCATTTCCCAAACCGGGCCGCCGGCTCGTCCAACAGCGTCCTCAGGGGAGACGCCGATCACGTGGTCTACTCTGTTCCTCGGGTCAGAAACAGCTCTGATGCTGGCTGGCCTGAAGATGATCCGCACGTCTACTCTACTGTTCATTAGCTCCAACGCTGCTGCGGCCGTCCACACCCAGAACTACAACTACTATAACTATAAATATATATTTATAAATCGTTCTAACTCCAGAGGATAGTAACGCCAGCAACAGTAGCGAATGTTATTGTTGGGTAGGGCTGCTCGATTAGGGGAAAGTTTATTTTAGTCAATATGGAAATCAGGATTATTTAACACGATTACTTTTGGAAAGAAGTTGTTATTATTGGAGTTAAAATCAACAGTGAAAACACCTTCAACTGGGACATTTCCTTTAAAATAAATAATGTCAAATATATATCAAAATGTTTTCAAGAAAGAACACAGGACAAAATAAGAGTTTTCTCACAAGCGTAATGTGCAGAATGATTGTTTTTCAAGATGTCCATTGTTGTGATCATTAGCTGGATTCATTGGCCAGCCCTGTCTTTGAGATCACTGTCACCGACAGCCAATCACAATCGATCTGCATCTACTGGATGTCTTAGTGCCGTCGGCCCCAGGTTATCTTTCATTCATATTATCTTATTCATAAGAAGATGAAGAATAAGAAACAGTTGAAAAGTATTCGCTGCTGAGCGTCTTTGAGACCTTCGTAATGCTGAGCGTCACGATTCAAACATGACTTAACTATTGGTTTAAAACAACTAGATTTATAAATGTGTCTTTAAAAGAAACAGAAGACCCTCGTAACAGTTTGTTGGATTCTCCAAACCCTCGTGTATGTATTTATCTTTATCTGCACAACGTAAAAAAGAAATGTGTCATAAATCTGTGTGTTGTAGACCCCTGACACAGCAGATCCTTCATCAGGGTGGATCCTCACATCGTTATGGTTATGGTAGTCTCTCATGTCCAGACCTTCCTCCACAGCGCTGTGGAGGAGGGTCTGGCTAGTCCACACAGCATTCCTGGATGGGAGGACAACCTGCTCTGGTTTATTGGCATTTCTTTAAACCAATCACAATCGTCGTGGGCGGGGCTAAGCTCCGGACGGAGCCACGGTGCCTCTGCTAAATACTCTCAGGAAGGAGCTGGTTTTGGTGGAACATGTGGACGTTCAAAAGTATTTTTAGTCGTGCAACAGAAAACTCCGATTGGACAGATAGTCTAGCTAGCTGTCTGGATTTACCCTGCAGAGATCTGAGGAGCAGTTAACCATAGTCCTCAGAAACCAGAGCAATCCTGGAAGTGTAATGTGGTGGATCTAGACTAAGGTTACCGTTCTAGTTGTAGCTGTTGGTGTGGACGGCCGTGCCCGTCGGCAGCAGAGAGCAGGTTTGAATAAAGTGTAAATAATCTGAAAGATCTTCACCCAAACATCTGTCTGAGTGATATAACTTTGACCTTCTGTCCTTCGTAATGATCTATCTAACTTTATTATTAAAGGTCTTTAACTTATCTCAGGAGGTTATTTTGGTTAAGATGTATAATTATATGTAAGTTATCGTTACTGTAAGTTATTTTAGTTAAAGGTATAATCAGGTAAATCCAGGGTCAATGTTAAAGTTTAAAACGAGATAAATATGAACGCTGAAATCTTATAGTTTCTATGTGTTACAGATGGTGGTGAAGGCGCAGTGGGTATGACCAACCTGGTCTCACAGAATTCTGTGAAATGAACACGGCCCCTTAACTCAAAATCTGTGGCAGTTTCACAGAATCGCCAAAAATTCCGTGACGGGCCCACGGATGAGATGCCTCTGTAAGTCAATGACAGGCATCGTCCGTGGTCCACGCACGGATTCCCCGATCACAGCACGTTTCTTTCTGCCAGTCGGGCTGCAGCAGAGAAGCTCTATAGCTTTGCTATTATTGGTATTTTTAGCCCAATCTCACCAGATCGTATCATGGTTTATTTGTATTTCTTTTAATGTTATTATTTCGGTCTATTTCGGCCAGGGAAGCTGGGTTGCTTTGTTGTTTATTTATATTTTTAAAACTATAACGCTACATCTATCAACATATATTTCGATGTTATCATAGTATACATTTCTTTATTTTAATAATATTATTTTAGTCTTATTACCGGTGAAATATTACAGTATGCTGTAAGACAGAACACAATATGATCCGAGCTGGGCGCATGCAAAGCCTATTTCCCACAATGCAATACGGGCATTCATTTCAGAGAATGGCCAGTATCACTTCAATGTACATATATACAATCAGTGGTTTAGTCCAGCATCATCATCATCATCATCATCATCATCATCATCATCATCATCATCATCAGCTTTGTTCCAGTAAGTTATGCACCGTAATAACGTTTAAAACATCAGCTGAAGACTCCAGAAGTGACGTGGTGCGTGCCGCTCCGCGTGGTGAAAGCTTGCTGCACGTTGTAGCCTACGGGAGAATTAGTACAATAAATATACCAATAACGTAAAAATAGTGTTTTATGCTTATGTTTGACTTATTTGCATTTGTTTTGACTTGTTCTGTTGTTAAAAATAAACTACTTACAAAGAGAAGCATTTTTTATCTTATTTTCCATGCATCGTTATTTAAAAACACAATTTTCTAATTTTGTGGTTGATGAATGTTAATAACAAAGACTAGAGGGGAAAAACATGAGCATATGTATGTGTGGGACTTACTTTGATTTAACATCACACTGCATTATTAGTTGTTTTAGGCCAGGCAGCTTTATCTGTAGAGAACATTTCAGCAACAGGGCAATTCAAAGTGCTTTACATGACAACAGATTAAAAAATTAAAAACATAAAATACGAGAAAAAAAAGTTACAGTGCAGTATAAGAAATTAAACACTGAAGAGCAGTTAAAACAGTTAAATATATAAAAGCAGATAAAATAACTTTCCTGGACTCAGTGATCCAGTTTTTAGAAAGCCAAAGCTTTTTGACCAATATGACAGATATCTCCAGCAGTCCGGTCCATATTTTCTAACCATCTCACCCACTATGGGTCCAGATGCTTCGCACGGCTTTGAGGTTTCATTCCCCATAGTTACAGAAGCTTTTCTTGAGTATACTCTTATCATTTTCGATGTGGTCGTCACCACAAAGCTTAGTTCTTTTCTTCTCAAACCTTGTAAAACCCGGTACAGCCCTGCAGACAAAAATCTCTTAATAGTCCAGAACGTGTTCTTAAACTATTTTATTTCTTCTGCAGTCTGTCTCTAAATAGTCAAGAACTCGCTCAGAGTGTTTATAGACTATTTTTTTCTTTTTAGGCCTTCTGCCTAAATTAGTTAGTTACTTCGACTAACTTTTGACCAGCCCAACGTCTGTCTCTTCTGTCAACTATTGTCATGCCTGCATCAGAGAAATAATCAGAGATATGTCCGTTACTGCAAAAGAATGTCACCGGAATAATCATAAATTCAATTCTATTATTTGTTTTAGAAATGTCTCTTTATATGTTTATATAGATTGTTATACAGCTTATTTAAAGAAAGGCAACATCAAAAAGAAAGGTCTTCAGCCTTGATTTAAAAGAACTGAGAGTTGCAGCAGACCTGCAGTTTTCTGGGAGTTTGTTCCAGATATGTGGAGCATAAAAACTGAACTCTGCTTCCCCCTGTTTAGTTCTGACTCTGGGGACAACAAGTAGACCTGTCCCAGACCACCTGAGAGGTCTGGGGGGTTCATAGTGTAGCAGACCTGTCCCAGACGACCTGAGAGGTCTGGGGGGTTCATAGTGTAGCAGACCTGTCCCAGACCACCTGAGAGGTCTGGGGGGTTCATAGTGTAGCAGACCTGTCCCAGACCAGCTGAGAGGTCTGGGGGGTTCATAGTGTAGCAGACCTGTCCCAGACCACCTGAGAGGTCTGGGGGGTTCATAGTGTAGCAGACCTGTCCCAGACCACCTGAGAGGTCTGGGGGGTTTATAGTGTAGCAGACCTGTCCCAGAAATGCCAACCCAGTTTTCCAATCGGTCTAGTAATATGTCATGGTCGACCGTATCAAATGCAGCACTGAGATCAAGTAATACCAAGACTGAAGGTTTGCCACTATCTGTTTAAGTGGATGTCATTAAAGACTTTAACAAGAGCCGTCTCAGTGCTGTGGTGGAAAACACGACTGGAAGGCATCAAAACTGTTGTTTACTGACAAGAAAAGGTTGAGTTGTTGAGAAACCGTTGTTTCAATGATTTTACTTAAAAATGGAAGGTTTGATATCGGCCTATAGTTGCTCATTGGTGACGTGTCTAGATTGTTCTTTTTTAAGAGTGGCTTAATGACTGCAGTTTTCAGGGCCTGTGGGAAGATACCTGAGAGAAGAGACGTGTTTACAATCTGTAGAAGATCTGGAGCCAAACAGGCCCGTTGGTAGAATATCAAGGCAGCAGGAGGAGGTTTTCAGATGTTGTATAATGTCCTCCAGGTTTTTACGGTTAATCATATGAAATTGGGTCATATTGGCATATGTTTTGCCTGGACACTGTGACAACACATACCCTGTACTCGATATGGAGGCACTGACTGTTTGTTTAATTTTCAGAATTTTGTCTTTGAAAAAGGTGGCAAAATCATTGCAGGCCTTGGTGGATAAAAGTTCAGATGCTACTGGTACTGGAGGGTTTGTTAACCTATCGACAGTAGCAAACAAAGCACGTGAGTTATTATTGTTTCTGGCGATAATGTCAGAGAAGGACCTCCTTGCATTCCTCAGTTCCAAATTATAAATGCGAAGTCTCTCTTTATAGGTGTTGTAGTGGACCTGGAGATTAGTTTTTCGCCACCTGCGTTCAGCTTTTCGACACTCTCTTTTTTCTGTTCTTACCAGTATGGCATTTCTCCATGGAGATCTTTTCTTATCAGAGACAGTTTTTATCTTAATGGGAGCAATAACATCAATAACATTTGTAATTTTACAGTTGAAATTGTCTACAAGCTCAGTGACTGAGACCCCTGAGAGGGCGGGTGTGGAGGAGAAAAGCTGAATGGATGTTTCACTGGTGTTGTCAGTGATATACCGTTTTCTTATTAACTTTGTTTGGACACTTTTGTGCACAGAGATAGTGCCATTAAAGAAAACACAGGAATGATCAGAGAGAGCAGCATCAGTCACCACAACCTTGGAAATGTTCAAACCCTTCGAGATAATCAAGTCCAGAGTGTGCCCCTTGTTGTGTGTGGGCTCCGTCACATGCTGAGTCAGTCCATAGTTCTCAAAAACACATCACAGTTCTTTGGTCCCTCTGTCCTGGGGGTCGTCAACATGAATGTTGAAATCACCAGCAATAACTACACAGTCAAAGTTAATACAGATTATAGACAGCAGTTCACTAAAGTCATCAAAGAAGGATGCACAGTATTTAGGTGGCCTGTAGATAATTAGAAATATAGGTCGAGACGGGGACCTTAGCTGAAGAGCCACATATTCAAAAGAAGCAAAGTTTCCATAAGATATTTGAGTACATTGGAACGAGTCATTAAACAAAATGGCGACTCCACCTCCTTTCTTATTCGCTCTATTCTCACTCATAAAACTGAAGTTAGGGGGAGCTGACTCTATAAGAACAGCAGCACTGTTATTATGGTCCAACCAGGTTTCAGTTAAAAACATGAGGTCAAGATTGTGCTTAATAATAAAATCATTGATTAAAAATGATTTACCCGCCAGAGACCTGACGTTTAGTAAGGCTAGTGTTAGTGTGTTAAAATAATTATCCCTCTCGTTTTTTGGGACAGGCTGTGGCTGACTAGGAATGGATGCTAAATTTGCTAAGTTGGCTGTCAAGTGCTTCTTTTTCTTACTTAGCGGATTCACCATTCTTTTTCTATTACCTATCACAACATAGATTGATGAAGAATTGAATACACAGGGCTCAGGCTTGTCCTGGAAAGAGTCCTGAGTGCCACTAGGCATGCAGCCTGGGCCCAGCACATATCAGTTAAAGCTTGTTGCATTTTGTACACAAGCATCCTTATCAGTCTGCTGAGAAGGAGTTAGCTGCTGTCCTTGAGGGGGCAGAGGTGCCTGGCGTTTTACTTTCAGCGGTTCAGTCAAAACAGGGTCAGTTTGATGCTGGGGGCGAATGATGGGAGAAGGTAGTGGGGCAAACTTGATTCCAGCATCTACCAGCTGCTCCATCCGGTCAGTGAACCCCAACATGTGGCAGGGGGAAACAGGGGAGAAGGCGGATGGGGAGAGCGATGGATCCTCAAAGGCGTCAGTGTTGGTAAGGGGGTTTGAGGAGTGTTGGACGGGTGAAAAGGAGGGTTGAGATTTCTCGTCTCCGTTCTGTGGTCCTCCATGGTCAAATCTTTGCTCAGGTGGGGCTGTGGTGGATCACTGCCGTGCTTTGTTGTCTTCCTCTTGTTTAGATTCCTCTTGTCTCGTGTCCTTGGCCGGGGGAGTAGATGTGTGGCGCAGAAAGTAAAGTAGGCTAGAGGTGAACAGCTTTACTCCTGGCTTGTTAAGGAAAAGTCCATCTGCTTTAAAAAGATGTCTGCGGTCCCAGAAAATGTTAAAATTGTCAATGAACCACAGAGAGTGGACGGTACATGCAGCTGAAAGCCTTCTGTTCAGTGCCAACAGTCTGCTGAATCTCTCAGCTCCTCTTCTGACTGGCGGTATAGGGCCACTGATAAACACCTCCGCGTTTAGGGAGCTGACTGTGTTCAGCAGATTCATAAAGTCATGATTCAGCACTTCAGACTCTTCCTTTACAACATCATGGACCCTATATGCAGTATAATGTTCTTCACAGTTGGGTGTGCTGCCACGATATCCGGGATTCTTTGGGCCAAGTCAGACACCATGTCTTTGGGAAAACAGAGTATTTTGGTGTTTTTATTGCTTTTTATGTCTTTTACAGCAGAGTCACCCACAATCAGAGTTTGAGGCCCAGTCGTACTTTTTGAATTGCTCTCAGTCCTTACCCTGCTGTGTGACGACGAGACACAATCCAGGTCATCAGATGGATGTCCAGGGTCCTGCAGCAGAGGAGCAAATCTGTTCTCCACCTGCACACTCGGTTGTTGGGGAAGCATTTTCTTGCTAATTCTCCCTTTTGCAGCTGTCCACGGCTGTGTCCTACTGAGTACAGGGGTTGAAGAGGCGCTCTGCCTGGATGATAATGCAGGCCAGCCGGTCGTATCACAAATCTCAGGGCGCTGTGCCCTGCCCGTTAGTTGTCCTCCCATTTCCCAGGAAAAGGATTTACTCTTAGGCTTTGCACCAAAAGAGTTCCAGGGAGGATTACCACTTGTTGATTTATTACCCGTTCCACAGCCCTCCTGTTTGTTTGTAGTCTTGCTGGTGCTAGTTAGCTGTGTGTTGGCATGCTTTTGTCCATTGTTTTGGGTCAATGGTAAAGTGGTGTCATTTCCACATGATCCGTTCACTTCCACGTTTACTTCTAACCAGTAAAATTTGGTTTCCAGAACTGCAATCTTCTGAAGGAGTTTGTAGTAGTCCTCCATGGACAAGGGAGACATCTTGCTGCTAATTACCTTTAGCTACAGTCACTTTAGGACAGGCTTGAGCTATTGGTAGGCCACGCTCACGCAGAAAAATGTTGAAATATGGCAATAGCCTACTATGTCTACAAAAAATGCATAGTCCAGTGATGTATAAGTATCCAAGAGCTGCTGCTCATAGTTTCTCTCTGAGGAAAAGCAAGATTATCAGCTGTTATATAGAAGGTACTACACACACAGGACCAGCTGTTATAGAAGGTCCTACACACATAGGACCAGCTGTTATAGAAGGTACTACACACATAGGACCAGCTGTTATAGAAAGCTCTGGACCTCAGCTGTCATGTAGATATGGTCACCAAAGTTTACCCACTGTAAGCACTGTCAAATATGGTAATAAGCTATTTTCACTTATTCAACGATTAGATTTTTTAAATCTGATGACACCAGTGTGTTCCCCATCCCAAAAAACCCCAGGGTGTATCCAAAATTCTACACTACCAACTTCTAATTATGAGAAATATACCAATATATTTAAAAACTACAACTCCCACTATAGAGGGGCCCCAGAACCTGTTACAAAGCTTGTGTACTTGTAGTTCGACTGTGTTTCTGCTGTCTGCTGTAAGTGGGCTCCATTCCATTTCAGATTGCTGCCGCCCGAAAACACAATACATGAGACAAATACATGAAACTGTATTTCATTATTATTAATTAGGGCTGTCAAAATAACGTGTTCATTTCGATTAATTAATCTGAGAAAAAATAACGCGTTAAAAACACAACACAGATTAATCCGTAGAGCCGTTGTAGCACCACTGGACTGTAAAATGAAGGAGGAGACGAGAATGTTCTGCCTGGATCATTATTGGAACATTTACTTATAAAAATCTTCTTCCTGAATAGGGTTGGGTACCAAAATCCGGTGCTAATACCATTGACATATGGCTAATACGCTAATACGATTTCGGCTCCTCATTCTGGCTCCACTGATATGTCTGCTCTTCTCTCTGCTGCTCTGAAACAGACGTTACAGGAAACAGAAACACCGCTGCACATGACGCTAGTTAACACTATACTCAACAGCAGCTAACGTTAGCCTACTGCTAGCTAGTTAACACTATACTCAACAGCAGCTAACGTTAGCCTACCGCTAGCTAGTTAACACTATACTCAACAGCAGCTAACGTTAGCCTACCGCTAGCTAGTTAACACTATACTCAACAGCAGCTAACGTTAGCCTACTGCTAGCTAGTTAACACTATACTCAACAGCAGCTAACGTTAGCCTACTGCTAGCTAGTTAACACTATACTCAACAGCAGCTAACGTTAGCCTTCCGCTAGCTAGTTAACACTATACTCAACAGCAGCTAACGTTAGCCTACCGCTAGCTAGTTAACACTATACTCAACAGCAGCTAACGTTAGCCTACCGCTAGCTAGTTAACACTATACTCAACAGCAGCTAACGTTAGCCTACCGCTAGCTAGTTAACACTATACTCAACAGCAGCTAACGTTAGCCTACCGCTAGCTAGTTAACACTATACTCGACAGCAGCTAACGTTAGCCTACCACTAGCTAGTTAACACTATACTCAACAGCAGCTAACGTTAGCCTACCGCTAGCTAGTTAACACTATACTCGACAGCAGCTAACGTTAGCCTACCACTAGCTAGTTAACACTATACTCAACAGCAGCTAACGTTAGCCTATCGTTAGCTAGTTAACACTATACTCAACAGCAGCTAACGTTAGCCTACCGCTAGCTAGTTAACACTATACTCGACAGCAGCTAACGTTAGCCTACCGCTAGCTAGTTAACACTATACTCAACAGCAGCTAACGTTAGCCTACCGCTAGCTAGTTAACACTATACTCAACAGCAGCTAACGTTAGCCTACCACTAGCTAGTAGCTGGATTAAACAGGGTTAAATGCTGACAGCTAACACTAAACGGTGTAAAGTGTGACTGTGTTTTACTGTAGAGGATTCAACACCGGGATGTAACAATCTGCAGCTGGTCGGAGAAACAACACAGACGGTGTGTTCAATGAAACTGGTAAACTACAGCGTCGTGGTGCATTTGAAGTTATTGTTAAATGTCCTTTTACCATCTGGTTGTTGTTTTTGTCGTTCAACAGCAGTTTACTAGTGAAATAAGTTATTGTTATTGTTATACATTATTATTAATCATTTAATGTTGACCATATGGCCTTAGCAATAAACAAGCCTTCTTTAATGTCACCAACTGTTGTTTAGTAACTTTTTATTTCTTTTCTTTTTTAAAAAGTATCAGTTCAGGCACCGGGCAAAAATTAATCACAGAGTATGTAATTAATTAGATAAATTTTTTAATCGATTGACAGCCCTATTTTTAATATCTTCATTGTTTACATGCTCAAATACAACGTTAGACAACAACATCAATATTACGAATATTATGTATTTTTATAGTTCCTAACCGCTGAGTGGTAATTACCACGTCACTTCTGGAGTCTTCAGCTGATGTTTTAAACGTTATTACGGTGCATAACTTACTGGAACAAAGCTGATGATGATGATGATGATGATGATGATGCTGATGATGATGATGATGATGATGATGATGGACTAAACCACTGATTGTATATATGTACACTGAAGCGATACTGGCGTTAAAAACCCGCTGATCGCTGTACGATTCTCTGAAATGAATGCACGTATTGCATTGTGGGATATCGGCTTTGCATGCGCCCAGCTCGGATCATATCGTGTTCTGTCTTACAGCATACTGTAATATTTCGCCGGTAATAAGACCGAAATAATTTGGTGTGGGAGATTTGGGTTTGATTCCCACTGTGATACATCAACCAACGTGTCCCTGAGCAAGGCAGGTTGCTCCAGAGGCGTGTTACCTCTGACATATGTAGACATTGTAAGTCGCTTTGGATAAAAGCATCAGCTAAATGACATGTAATATCATATTGTTATGTATGTATATTACTGTATCAGTCTCTGGCACAATATTTCAGTTCAGTATTACGTGATAACATCTATTTCAATAAAGAGAAGTGAGAAACCTTTCGACAAACAGGAAGTTCATAATTGAAGCCACTTTCTTCTGTTGGTAAACAGAGGAAGTCCTCCGAGTGTTTAAATGTTTCAATCTGGACAGAGAGAGGGAGGAAACATCCCTCACTGCTGAGAAATACAACATATTAACGAGGTGAATGAAGCTCACTAGCTGTCAGTGTTACATATTGCACCTTTAATAACATATCTAGGTTCCTAAAAAATGAATTGCAGAGAGAGAAAAGGAAACTCCTTCACACTCTTCTATTGAACATACTGTAACTTACTCCAAGAGAGCTATAATTAGGCTGAGTATATATTAATAGTGTGACGGCTCCTAGGCCTCAAGACCTATTAAGTCCCTCTGGTTGCTGGGATCTGGGGATTGGCTGATAAGGACTGATGATTGACACTTGGAGGAACTGATTGTCCACATGTCCATAAATAGGAGTACCTGGGCAGTCAGTCTCTCTCTCTCTCTCTCTCTCTCTCTCTCTCTCTCTCTCTCTCTCTCTCTCTCTCTCTCTCTCTATATATATATATATATATATATATATATATATATATATATATATATATATATATATATATACACAGTTGTGTTCAACATAATAGCAGTGTGTTTAAAAAAAGTGAATAATGCTCAGAATCCTCTGAATATCTTTTAATTCCATAATATCAATGCATTGGGAACACTGAACATTCATCTCCAAATCAGAACATGACCAGAAGAGATCACGTTTGTGTTCTACCTTTACAGAAAGTAAAGAAAAAGGAATATTAGGCTGTATATTGTAATAGCAGTATTTGCATTTTTCTTTACAAACTCAAACATTTACTGTATGAACTGAAACATGTCTCGAGGGTTGGCTTCACTTTGAATCACTGCACTAATATTTAGTTCCATAACCATTATTTCTGAGAACTGCTCCACATCTGTGTTGCATGGAGTCACCTGTGAACAGGTATTCCAGCCCAGGACCATTGAACTACATCCCACAATCCCTCTGCAGTACTGGGTTAGCCTCAGAAACAGCATTTCTGATGTCACCCCACACGTTCTCTATGGGGTTGAGGTCTGGGGATTGGGCTGGCCGCTCCATAACATCAGTCTCTGCTCTCTTACTGGTGTGTTTTGGGTCATTGTCTTGTTCAAAGACCCATTTCAGAGGCATTCCCTCTTCAGCATGAGGCAACATGACCTCTTCAAGTATTCTGATGTATTGAAACTGATCCATGATCCCTGGTATGTGATAAACAGGCCCAACACCACAGTATGAGAAACATCCCATAACATGATGTTTGCACCACCATGCTTCACTCTCTTCACAGTGTACTGGGGCTTGACTTCAGTGCATGGGGGTCGTCGGACAAACTGTCTGCGGCCCGAGACCCAAAAAGAACCATTCTGCTCTCATCAGTCCCCAGAATGTTGCCCCATTTCTCCTTTGGCCAGTCAATGTGTCCTTTGGCACATTTCAGCCTATCAGTACATGTCTTTTTTTCAGCAGTGGGACTTAGCGGGGGCTTCTAGCTGATAGCTTAGCTTCACATAGCCTTCTTCTGATCCTAACAGCACTCACAGGTAACTGTAAGTCTTTGGTTTTCCTGGAGCTGATCATTGGTTGAGCCTTTGCCATTTTGTCTATTCTTCCATCCATTCGAATGGTAGTTGACCGTTTTTTTCCCACGTCGTTCAGGCTTTGGATGCCATTTCAAGGCATCTGAAATCATTTGGGCTGAGCAGCCTATCATTTTCTGCACTTCTTTATATGTTTCCCCTCTCCAATCAACTTTTTAATCAAAGTCTGCTGTTCCTCAGAGCAATGTCTGGAACGACCCATTTTGTTGAGTATTTCAGTGTGAAATGCTCTATAACCAGCATGCACAACATTTGCTTCCTTCCTTCCTTAAATATGGGCCATAACTGACACCTGTTTCTTCAGAATCAATCACCTCACTAACTGAACACAACACTGCTATTATTTTAAACATGCCCCTCTCAATTACAGACTCAGTTACCCAGAATGAGCAGCATCATGTCATGACTGGTGGCTCTGTTGGTTTTCTAGGACTCTACAACACTACTAGGAAATTATTTACCATGTAGAAATATCACTTCTACCAAAACATTTCATTTATGAGGTTAGTGATGTTGGACTATTATTTTTGAACACAACTGTAAAGTCTCCTCCAGAGTTTCCAGAACATTTACAGACGATATCAACTCAATCAAATGCTAAATGTTGTATATTTTATTAAAGGTTTGGCAGCAGGATGTTTGACACGTCAGCGGTGGATCAAAGTGGGAGTTCCTCTGACAACGCTTTAGAAACTAAACTACAACTTGACTTGATGTGTGAAAGCTTGACGTGTGTTAATGCTCTGAACTGGAAAACAAACAGAATCAATAAAGTTTTACAACAGTTGAAGAGAAGTGACAGACGGCGTCAGGATCCTAAAACACATCAGTTATAAGCAGCGCCGCTCACCCGTTCAGCTCGGGTTATAACTCATCTTTCTATGAAAATACATCTACACATTTATACAATCATTTCATATACAAGTGTAACTTAAAGAGGAACTCAGTTTCCTTCACCCTGGACTCTCTGTCTCCATGTCTGAGTGTCTGATGGAACAACAATCTCTGGAACTGGTCCAGTATTAAACCAGAACCAAGCTGTAATGTTACCCTACAGGACTAATGTTCAGCAGCAGTTAGAGTCACTAACCCACCAGACTCCATGTAAATAATCAGGACTTTTAGCATCGTAAAACAACTTCATTCAAACCAGGGACGCACTGAATCCAGCTACATGTTCAATCTGCAATGCTGATTAGTCTGGTGGTGGCGAGGACCCTAAACAATACACAACATCACCGCTGTTACAACATCTGGTATGAAACATCTGGCAGAATACGAGCTGAGCATGAAGGAATCTACAGACAGCAGCCAGAATGCAGCAACTTCAGGTACGGCAAAGGAAGGACAGTCACAGCTAAAAACTGGTGTTAACCAGACGACCATTACCAGCTTTGCCCTACACCGAACAAACAGTGGGCATCAGATAACCCACGAGCCAGAGCCATTCATGCAGCAATTGGGAAAATGATAGCCACTGACTGGCAGCCCTATAGCATAGTGGAAGATTGGAAGTGGAAGTTACAAAATCCCCTCCAGGTGCTTTTTTACTGACAAAAATCATCCCTGAAATGTATGAGTCCATCACTTCATGCATATAAGCACACATTGCCGAAGCACATGCACATTACTGTGTTTACTGTGTTAATGAGTATGGGACTGAGGATGGGACGAGGATTCGGTTCGGTTTCGGGTTCAGAATCTAAACCAGTGGATTCGGTATTCGCCCGAACCCCAAAAATCTGGATTTGGTGCATCTCTAATTCAAAGTGGACAGAACTAAAAAATAAAAACTATCAAAAGCCGTCTTGGTTCATCTTTCCACTGTTCCAACAATCACCACTCTGGTTTGGTTGAAATAAACCCTTAATTCACCCATTTACATGTGGAGATATGCTGGCTCTATACACGCTAAAAGTCCTGATTATTTACATGGAGTCTGGTGGAGATATGCTGGCTCTATACACGCTGAAAGTCCTGATTATTTACATGGAGTCTGGTGGAGATATGCTGGCTCTATACACGCTAAAAGTCCTGATTATTTACATGGAGTCTGGTGGAGATATGCTGGCTCTATACACGCTAAAAGTCCTGATTATTTACATGGAGTCTGGTGGAAATATGCTGGCTCTATACACGCTAAAAGTCCTGATTATTTACATGGAGTCTGGTGGAGATATGCTGGCTCTATACACACTAAAAGTCCTGATTATTTACATGGAGTCTGGTGGAGATATGCTGGCTCTATACACACTAAAAGTCCTGATTATTTACATGGAGTCTGGTGGGTTGTTGTTCCCATCAGTGATGTACTTTAAACATAAAAACATGGGAACATAGAGTCCAGTTTGGGGGAGAAAAACCCAAAGTTACCCTTAAACCGACCTGAGTCGTAACCAATCTTTCTATGAAAATATATCTACAGCTTTGTACAGTTAGATTCTTATACAAATGTAGAAAGACTTAGGACTTATTTACATGTTAAATCTGATTTGTGTCCCAACAGAGGAACATTTTGCTGGTTAATTTGAGTCAGTAAATGGATTATTTCTCCAGACATTCAGACCAATGTGTTGAGATTCTGTTACATGAACACTTCCCAAAAGATCAACAACCAACTTACATTCCTCTTAAAATCTCTCCGTTAACAAGCTCCATCGACATTCTGAGGTAATCATTAAAAGCACAGATTTAAATCATTAAAGAAGGTAGAAGGATTCATTTCCAACCCAGATGAACCAGTCGGGTTTTTAAAACAGCAAAGAGACAAATAATGAATTCTGTTTGTGAAGAAACTAAGAAAGAACTTTTAAACGTTTTTCATTTGGCTTTAAATGTGAGAGAGACGTCCGATTACAGACTTTACAGATACAATTATATTCTCTTAATATTCCTGGCAGATAAGATCCAATCTGGAGGCCAACGTTGGCGTGCTCGTTTCCAAATGTCTCCGTCAGCGTCCAGAGTACAGAGGACGGACGCCAGGCGGAGACGCTGCAGAAGATATTCATCTTTAAAGGGGTGATAGAATGAGTTGACCTTGTCATAGCTGAATAAGGACAGTTTGGAGGTAACTAGGACATACAGAGAACCTCAAAATCCCACTGACACCTCTTTCCTCTTCAAATCTCACTATTTGAAACTGCTGCTGAAAACGGGCAAATCCCAACAAAGCTAAAAGTTGACGTCAACTCCTCAACTCCTCCTCATCTGGCTCTAGTCTCTATCTTTATAACACCCCAACATTTACACAGACTACACCACTGATCTGAGACCAGATCTCAGAGTTTCTGCTATTTCATCACTAAATCCACTTCTGAGACTTTTTTATGTGAGAAATCAACTCTGTAGAGGTCAGATATGGAACGTTCTACCAAAATGGATGGCTAATTGCACATTTTGTCTGACTGTGGTGGCCGGTGCTGCCTCACTGCCCAGCCTGTCCTCCTTCAGACCCAGACCTGTCCTCCTTCAGACCCAGACCTGTCCTCCTTCAGACCCCGGCCTGTCCTCCTTCACAGAGCTGACAGAGCTCCAGGGCCTGCAGCTCCCCTCTTCCTGCTAAAAGGCCGGTGTGTGTGTGAGTGAGAGCGCGGTCAGCGAGCTTGTTACGCCAGCAATCTCTTACCACAGGTTCCAGTTAATCTTATAATGGATATGTGTGTTGAGTTATTTAAACAAAGATCGGGGAAATAAAGGCGTCTTGTCTGCGAGTCTCATTGATAGAGCCTGCGGCTGGATGGAGCTCCATCAATGAGAGCTAGCTAGCCTCCTCCTAACGAGACACCTCAAATTCATAAAAATGCATTAATTTGTAAGACCTGAGGGTAGCTGTGAGATAAGTGCCGTGACGAAAGGCAGCCGCTGCCGGCAGCAGGGCCAGCTCCGTGGAGCCCCGGTCATCCAGTAACCCAGAAACGGTGACTTTCTTCTGGGTGTGGAGCCCAGCAGGCTGCCGCTGTCTCGTCAGATTGTGTGGAGCTCCTGAAGTCCGACACGTCTTACCAAATTTGATATTAGCCATCAATTTTCTTAAAACGGCCCATATTTGAGCTTTATATAGTTGATTTCTCGCTTCAAAAAGTCTCAGAAGTGAATGTAGTAATGAAATAGTATAACAAACAATGTATAACTTTGCAGAGTGAAATATGAGACCTGCCGTCTCGTCTCCAATGGATGTGTATGTGCTTTGCTCAACCAATCAGCACACAGCTCATCTAAATATTCATGAGCATACCATATTTGGAAGAAAAGCTGTCGTTCCAAATAGAGACATTCCACAGGGTAGCATTAGGCCCCATAGAAC
The DNA here is from genome assembly GCF_031162955.1 of Sander vitreus. Classification (NCBI taxonomy): domain Eukaryota; kingdom Metazoa; phylum Chordata; class Actinopteri; order Perciformes; family Percidae; genus Sander; species Sander vitreus. The sequence goes on along the minus strand of NW_027595600.1, from coordinate 24,107 downwards.
AGCACCCGGGCCATTTTCAGCCCAACCAATGTCCCATCCCCTATTAGGAGACCTTAAGGAACAGTGTGAAATACCCGATATAATCATTCTATCAGCCCTTTAAACCAAAACGGAAATACAGAGGGGAGACTGAGTTTAACGAAGTGAGAGAACGGAGAGCGGGAGAGAATAAGAGAAGCTAGCATAGCTTGTTATCTGTGTTGTTGTTGTGGTTGATGTTGTTGTTGTTGTTGTTGACTGGGCCTGTTCTGTTAGAGCCGTGTTACTACATTAAATAAACATCAGTCGTGTGTAATTCCTAAATGAATTTGACTATAACAGAGAAGGACTCTAGTGATTTGAAATGTAACATTTAAGTGTTTTTCAGTCATAATGATGTTTATTAAATCAGACCCTGGCTGTTTTCAAGATCTGGTTTTCTACCAATCCCTAAGGAGTAAATCCCATCAGCGTCAGAGAGCCAATCAACACGCAGCATGCTTGTACCGAGATCAAATGCTGTCTGTGATTGGCTGTCCAACGTTACACGTCGTAGAGACACGCAGGAGAAACTCTCCGTCACACAGAGACGGACTCATGTAGTCGGAGCTGGAACAGAAATACAAAGATCTGAGCCATTATGTGTAATGTTGTCATTTCTTGTTGTTTTATAAAACTGGTATCCAAAACAGTATTGTTTAGGAACCGGTATCAGAGTCCCGGTGTTGGTATCCAGCCCTGGTGTAGTTCTAAATCAATAATCAATAATCACAGCACGCAGGTTGGGAAATGTTCTGGTACCTTTGTGATGTTTAACAAAATAAAATCTGTTCAGACCCTTCTTATACAAATGGATCAACCTCGCTTTGTCCACTGGAGGCGCCGCAGCAGCGTCTCTCCAAGACTCAGAGACACGACTCTCTCAGAGACACGACTCTCTCAGAGACTCTCTCAGAGACACGACTCTCTCAGAGACACGACTCTCTCAGAGACTCTCTCAGAGACTCTCTCAGAGACTCTCTCAGAGACACGACTCTCTCAGAGACTCTCTCAGAGACACGACTCTCTCAGAGACTCTCTCCTGAGACTCTCTCAGAGACTCTCTCAGAGACACGACTCTCTCAGAGACTCTCTCAGAGACACGACTCTCTCAGAGACACGACTCTCTCAGAGACACGACTCTCTCAGAGACTCTCTCAGAGACTCTCTCAGAGACTCTCTCAGAGACACGACTCTCTCAGAGACTCTCTCAGAGACTCTCTCAGAGACACGACTCTCTCAGAGACTCTCTCCTGAGACACGACTCTCTCAGAGACTCTCTCAGTGACACGACTCTCTCAGAGACTCTCTCAGAGACTCTCTCAGTGACACGACTCTCTCAGAGACTCTCTCAGTGACACGACTCTCTCAGAGACTCTCTCAGAGACACGACTCTCAGACTCGACTCGCTCTCTACGAGTCTCTCTCTACGAGTCTGTCTCGCCTGTGTGTCTGTCTGTGTGTCCGGTTGGCAGAGACAGCAGGGTCAAAGGTCAGGGTTCAGAGTTAGGGTGGGCGGGGGTGACGGGTGTCAGCGCCACACCGACAGGTGTCTCACGGTGCATAGGTCCTGCAGCAGCCGCCTGATTCGCTGTTTGAGCTGCGGGAGGCGGGACAAAGGGTCCGGAGGTTCCAGCTCTCCTGAGTGGTCCAACCAGGACTCCAACACTGCAGAGAGAGAGAGTAAAATATAAATGATATCATGTTCACCGCCCCCAGGAGTCTGTATTATCAGACATGGTTCCTCTAATAATGAAGGCTGTTACCGTCGAGCTCTCTCTCGATCAGGTCCATCCTGGAGCTGATCTGGTGGTGAAGAGACTCCACGTGATCCAGCAGGTTCAGCCGACACTCGGCCTCGGACGCCGAACGATGCTCTGCCAGGTGCTGAGGGTGAGTGTGTGTCTGAGTGTGTGTCTGGGGGTGAGTGTGTGTCTGAGTGTGTGTCTGGGGGTGAGTGTGTGCACAGCTGTCTGTGTGTGTGCTGTGTGTGTCTGTGTTTGTATCTCCCGTGGCATCAGCTGGTTTGGTGTCGACATCTTCAGGCTTTATTTCCTACAAAAACAGAATCAGAACTGCTGCTTCATCCTGTCACACAACAATTATCACCAACGAATAAACTCATCAAACTTGGGACTGCACCGACCCATTATCATTATTCACAGTGGATTCATGTGTGGATTATTTTCTGGATGAATGGATTAGTTGTTTGGTCTCTAAAACAGTCGCAGTATCAGATCAGAGCCGATATGATCGGCCTGCCCCTGGTTACCTCACTCCGATCATTTACATTAGCTCGTATCGATCACTGCCTTTAATCACAGGGCGTGTGTCGCTCCGCCAGCCTGCCTGGATGCTCCTCCAGACTGCCTGGATGCTCCGCCAGCTTGCCTGGATGCTCCTCCAGACTGCCTGGAGGATGCTCCTCCAGCCTGCCTGGATGCTCCTCCAGCCAGTCTGGAGGATGCTCCTCCAGCCAGCCTGGAGGATGCTCCTCCAGCCAGTCTGGATGCTCCTCCAGCCAGTCTGGAGGATGCTCCTCCAGCCAGTCTGGAGGATGCTCCTCCAGCCAGTCTGGATGCTCCTCCAGCCTGCCTGGATGCTCCTCCAGACTGCCTGGATGCTCCTCCAGACTGCCTGGAAGCTCCTCCAGCCTGCCTGGATGCTCCTCCAGCCTGCCTGGATGCTCCTCCAGACTGCCTGGATGCTCCTCCAGCCTGCCTGGATGCTCCTCCAGACTGCCTGGATGCTCCTCCAGCCAGTCTGGATGCTCCTCCAGCCTGCCTGGATGCTCCTCCTGCCGGCACTCTTTAACCAACATGGCGCAGTCCCTCACCAGTGTCTGTCCAGAGTGTCTCGTAGCTTGTAGCCCTCGGCAACAGGTAAAAAAGTCCGTCTCTTAGTCACTGTTTTTTTTACAGAAGCAGGCGTCACTAAGTGTAGTTTCTGTTGTCCAGTGGCGAACTTGAGACTGTTTATTCTTTGGTTGGGGGAGGGATCCTAAAGAGAACTGCTTTGGTGTTGAGAGAAAAGACTCACGTGCTGCTCTAAGTTAAATGTATTAAATGTACCGGTAAGACATACTTTAGTTACTTTGTTTATAAGTTATTATTGTAAACATAAACCGGTGTGCAGCTCTGTTATCTGAGCAATCAGCGGGACTCTGAATCGGATAAGAGTTTCCCATCCTCCGTCTGAGCTCGGCTGTAGGAAACTAAGGTGAGAAAAGATCACGGTCGACTTCTGCATAAAACCAGACAGCAACATCTATTTCAGCTGGTTTTTATTGTCTTTAACAAATGTTTATAACGGTTTTTAACTGCTCTCTGTCAGGTTTTACGTAAAGCATTTACCTTGAATTAAATTATCTGGAACAAACTGACTGCTTTTAAATCAACGCTGAAGCCTTTCTGATGCTGCCTTTCCTTAAATAATTGTTCATTTCTTACACTCCACATCCTGTATGTTATACCGGTCTTATTCCACGTCTGTTTTTAGATTTCTAACTGTAACTGCTCTTTAATGTGTTAGGTAAAGCGTTTGAGTTGCCTCGTTGCTCACAGAGCACCAGCAGGTAAAAATAGTTTCCTGTTCAGGAGAACGAGTCCAGAGCTTCAAACTGGTTTCAGTGGTCTCATAGCAACAGCACATCCCGCTCAGCGCTGCGTTACTAAATATGTCACATCACAGTGTTCATTCACTAAATTCATATCGGCATGAATCGGATCTGAACGAGCCTGAAGTCTAGTTCAGATCAAAGAGTCTGAAAGAGACGAGTCTGTCTGTCTGTCACCTATCTGTCTGTCTGTCTGTCTGTCACCTGCCTGTCTGTCTGTCTCTCACCTGCCTGTCTCTCACCTGTCTGTCAGTCCCCTGCCTGTCTGTCTGTCTCTCACCTGCCTGTCTGTCCCCTGCCTGTCTGTCTGTCTCTCACCTGTCTGTCTGTCCCCTGCCTGTCTCTCACCTGTCTGTCTGTCTGTCCCCTGCCTGTCTGTCCCCTGCCTGTCTGTCTCTCACCTGCCTGTCTGTCTGTCTCTCACCTGTCTGTCAGTCCCCTGCCTGTCTGTCTCTCACCTGCCTGTCTGTCTG
>NW_027595600.1:7500-15000 GCF_031162955.1 Sander vitreus | reverse complement strand
TAGCGAACCCTGCAGCCCCTCTGACTCCACGCTGCAGGAGACGTTGTATTCCCTCCACACGCAGTACTAACATTACTGTTTTAAACGTTGTCCAGGTTTCCTCTCATAACTAACATACCATAACGTAGTTATGTTCCCTCTGAGTTTTAGATTGTTGCCAAACTGAGTGTAAAATGCGTTATTCTATGAACCAGCGACAAAGTCTTATTAATACGTGTGTGCATGTGTGTGTGTGTGTGTGTTTGTGTGTGTATGTGAGTGAGTGTGTGTGTGTGTGTGTGTGTGTGTGTGTGTGTGAGTGAAAATGTGATCTGAGATTGCAAAATGTGTGTATGTGGAGTTGTTCATTAGCTATGTGTGTATATCTGTAAAGCTGAACGGACTCACAGTAGTAAAACAGATTTTATTCTGATCCAAAGTCTCTCTCTCTTTCTGTATATTCTGGGATGTAACTGTAAGACATATGATGCTCTGAGAACTGATTACTAATGAAGCAGATTGCTAATAACAACTCTGTATTCATCTGGGTAACGTAACTGTCTGAAACACATTCTGTTACTCACTCAGTTATGATGGTGAGGTAATGTTAGTGTCATCACTCAGCTGTTCTCTCACCTGACTGGCTTCATGATGAGGTAATGTTAGTGTCATCACTCAGCTGTTCTCTCACCTGACTGGCTTCATGATGAGGTAATGTTAGTGTCATCACTCAGCTGTTCTCTCACCTGACTGGCTTCATGATGATGAGGTAATGTTAGTGTCATCACTCAGCTGTTCTCTCACCTGACTGGCTTCATGATGAGGTAATGTTAGTGTCATCACTCAGCTGTTCTCTCACCTGACTGGCTTCATGATGATGAGGTAATGTTAGTGTCATCACTCAGCTGTTCTCTCACCTGACTGGCTTCATGATGATGAGGTAATGTTAGTGTCATCACTCAGCTGTTCTCTCACCTGACTGGCTTCATGATGATGAGGTAATGTTAGTGTCATCACTCAGCTGTTCTCTCACCTGACTGACTTTTCTTCCTCTTCTTCTTCTTTTTCTTCTTCTTGAGTTTGACTCTCAGGAAGTTCTTGCTCTCCTTTCGGTCCTGTTCTCCCATGTTCTCACTCTCTGCTTCCATCTTCACTTCTGCTCACACACAAACAAAGGAATGTCTCGGGCTGAACTCCGTCTCAACCAACCTCACTTTCAAAATAGCTAAAGATGTGTGTGTGTGTGTGTGTGTGTGTGTGTGTGTGTCCCTTCTACCTGTTCCCATGATGCCGTGCTCTCTGTCGTCCGGCTGACCGGAGCTGTTCTGGTCCTCTGACAGGAAGTCGCCGCCTTTAGAAGATGAGCGCTTCCTCCTACACACCACCAGTCACAGATTTAAACACAACTTCCTCCTGATAATTCTCTGCAGAGCTCCTCTTCTGGGATTTAAACTGTCCACAACAGCTGTGTTTTTAACGAAAACATCTTCCGATTCCCATGAATCTTCATTTGAATGATCTGATATCGATTGATAAATCCTGGGCTGGATCTTTAAGAGGCTCCGTGTTAAAGCTAGACTGAAGATATTGGTATTAGGCCTGCACGATAATGGAAAAAACTTACATTGCGATATTTTTTTTCCCTGCGATATATATTGCGATATGAAAAAAAGACTCATTTTTACAAGAGGACATAAATAGCCCTATTTAGAAATACTAAATCATTCTCAACTACTGGGTGATTTTGTAGGAGAGAGCATCTACAAAGAAAATAAAAATGAAAAAGGAAATGTTCTAACGTGACCCAGTCTTTGTTGAACAAAAACCAAAGCCAGTCAGGCTGTGACTCCTCTCCTGAAGAGATTTAGGAGAGGGACATTAGGAAGAAATCCACTGGCTGACTGACATGACACCATGTATTCATATAATATCAATCCAGGCTGAAGTCAATGATATTAATAATGCATGTTGCTTCCTCTAAATGTCAGGTTGTGGTCGACTAGCTTTGGTTGTTTGATGAACTGATTAAAATAGATGATGATTGGTGGTTAGCTGAGCATGCAGAGCCTGCATGTCACACTCTTCAACAAACTGTGACCAAGAGCTCTGAAATCAGTGTAAATGAGGTTATATCAGAAACAGACTGCTGTTGTAGATTAGTGTTACGTTTCCAGCGTCGCAGCTCCGAACCTTAACGTTAGTTGGGACAGACGCCTTGTTTCTTCAGGCTAACTATGTTAGCTTTAGCCTGGCTGGTAGCAGCTTTCTGCGGTGAAACATGGCCGGGAGACGTCGTGATTACGCTGCATTAATCAGGTGATTTAGTTTGTCTTTGCAGTGAACATAACACACTGACTACTGGAGCTTCACTACCCGTGGAGAAGCATGTGCATCACTGTGTCAGCAATAGCTGCTGCTTACGGTACACACGGAGAGCCTCACTTCAACAACCCCCCCCCCGTCGGACTAACGTTACGTCACATGACCACCTGTCTTAAAGGGGAAGGCTCAGCCGGTAACAATCATGGAAAAGGAGAACGGTGAGAGTTTACTTTTTTATCAAGCAGCAAAAAAGTTGTAGCGTCAACATCACAACGTCCTGCGATGTGACTATCACGCATACGCACATCGCGATGTAGACGATGAAACTAAATAATGTGCAGCCCTAGGTGGTATCATATCAAACTACAAAAGCTTCAAAAAAGCTTTTTAAAAAAAGTTTCTAAAAGCGTAAGAAAGTGACAAAAAAAGCTGTAGGAGCCATTTATATCCTCCTTTTAGTCTAACCCTCTGGTTGATTTAGCTATTATTTATCTGAGCCACTTGGGGGAGTATTGCACTGTGGCACGTCACTGGGAATGAGGTATATTTACAGGTGTGGATGGTGGGGAACCCACGGTTGACAGATACTGTGATGTCCTGCTAAATAACGCTCCAAAGTTAGGAGACCGTCAGAAGAAAGCACTTCTTCTGTCTGTACAACTGCTTTGGGCTCACTTCCTAACAACAACATTCATATTTCTACTAACGCAGCAGGTTAGAGGCTTTCATATCCAACATAAACTGGGAACTGAAATAGTCCTGATCGAATCAATCATTTTTATCTACATTTGTCATATGATTGTATGTGTGTATCCGTCAGTGACAAGTTTACACCCTATTTATTCTGGTCTCTCAAATCCAACCGGGACCTTGTGAATCAGAAATCCGTGGCGTTACGCAGCCCTAGCATCAACTAGAGCTGGGCAATACATCGATATTATATCGATATCGTGATATGAGACTAGATATCGTCTTAGATTTTGGATGTTGTAATATCATAATATGGCATAAGTGTCTTTTCCTGGTTGTAAAGGCTGCGTTACAGTAAAGTGATGTCATTGTCTCAACTTACCAGACTGGTGTAACTGTTCTATTATTAGTCTTTACCCACTTACTCATTATATCAGCATTATGATGATTATTGATCTAAAATCTCATTGTGTAAATATTTTGTGAAAGCACCAGTAGTCAAGACTTCAACATTGTTGTGGTATCAATATCAAGTATTTGGTCAAAAATATGGTGATATTTGATTTCCTCCATATCGCCCAGCCCTAGCATCAACCCACCTGGGTGGCTCGTGCTCGCTGCGCCCGTCCAGCGGCTGCTCAGAGTGGTAGTACTTGATGTGGTAGTGCAGCAGACTGGCCTTCCTGAAGGACTTGGAGCAGCCGGCTGCGGGACACTTGAAGGGGTTGTGGTCCAACTCAATGGAGAGAATGGGAGGAGGCTGGTTCTTTATCACTCGGTACACTGACAGAGGAACCAAAGTTATATTAATATGATACAGCCACAACAGAACAACTCAACTCTAACTGCCAACATATTTAAAAGACATCATAGCCGACCATTAGTTAGTCAACTCATTTTATTCACAATAATTAATTACTAAAGACTTCACCAGACTAGGGGAGTCTGGAGGTTTGCCCCCCCCCCCCCCAACTATCAAAATACATATAAACTAACAAAAAACAGAAGTATGTGTGTGTCTCTGTGTGTTTGTGTGTGTGTATGTGAGAGAGAGAGAGAGAGAGAGAGAGAGAGAGAGAGAGAGAGAGAGAGAGAGTGTGCTTGTTTAACTATATTTGTGGGGTCCAAAAACCAGGAGTCCAGTATACTTGTGGGGTCCCGACAGCTTTGTGGGTCCCAAAATGCTGGACCCCCCAAGATAAAGGTCTGTTTGAGGGTTAAGACTTGGGTTTAGGATTAGGGTTAGAATGAGGTTCTGCTTAGGGTGAGGGTAAGGGTTAAAGATGAACTGAACTGGAATTTGAGTAAAGGTGATATAACAGATGTATTGTATTTCTTCTCATTGGTACAATGATTAAAATGGCTGAATTTGTTAAAAGGGATAAAATGGTACATTGAAAGTGTTGTTGTTGTTGTTACACGGCCGCCGCCATGTTGGAATTCCATAATCGGCTACGTCACTGGCATGATCAGGAGCCATAGAACGTAAACAGTCTGAGACAGTCGGAGGCTAACGGACGTGGCTGAGGAAACGGAAACCAACAGGTCTAGGGGGGGGGGTCATACTGCATTGCCCCTGGCTGCAGTAATGACTTGTATAGGGCTAAGGCAGCTGGGGTTACCATACATTTCCACAGCCTGCCTTTGACAAGGAAACCAGTCCTCAACTCATGGCTAGCTGCCTGAAAACTGGCCAGCCCTCCAACAGACCCTGGATTTCGAGTCTGTAGCGACCATTTTTTAGCGACAGACTATTTAGAGAGCTGTACTTTTGATACAACAGGGTCACTGGTGAGGGTTAAGTCCAACAGACTGAAACCTGAGGCCTTTCCGTCAGTTATTGATTTTTCAGGCTACAGTACAGGGCAGACCGATAGACCAACGGCAAGTACCAACACCACCGATGCTATCTGCCGCAGAGACAGGGCGCTGAAACGCTCACATCAGGCAGAGGACAGAGAGGTTTAGCTGTTATCCAGCATGCTAGCAATCTACTAGGCAAAGGGCTGGATGGAACGTTGTTGTGATATACACAAAACACGTACATATTCACTTACACGCACAAATAATAAAGCCTAACGTGTGGCTTTATAGCGTTCAACAAAACTGAGACTGACACACTGGGCATCACTGAAAATGAGTCCCAAAACCAAGCTAGATACCAAACGATCCAACCTGGGGAAAGGGCTAGCAGCTAAACACGGTGGAAGCACTAATGTCAAACTCCACAAGCTAGCGCTCCGACCATAGACTGTATGAATAAACCATGACTCAGACGATATCACAGATCAATAATAATGTTATTAGCTGCTAACTAAACCACAGCGGGTCTGTAACAGAATCCAATGTCCCTTTCTACTCAGCCTGAAGCTAGCTGATGTCTCAGGGCACATTGTTGATGCAGAGCTGCTACTTCCATAGTAAGAGTATCTGAGCAGTACCATCAACGACCACAAGGAACACATCTGCCACTCTGCACTAGCCTCAAGTCAACGCCAAAACTCGTGACTCCTCCGTGCATCTATGGTCAACCTGGGGTGACTCTCCTACGTGCAGCTCACTTATTTTTTATTTCAAACTTTATTTATTTTGGTTTTAACATTTTGCGTGCAGCTAACTTAACAAGCGAGCCCATTGGATGAATTCGTCCAATCACATTTTCCATTTATCTGCCTCGATTTTCTAAAAAGCACAGGACCTTTTTTATTTTCTCTTAATGCACACGATATATAAGCAGTCTCTAGTTCCTAAAATACATAATGTGCTTGGAAACAATAACTGACTGAAACTGGTCGTCCTCCATGTGGTGGTAGTCAGACACTACAGGCCTGTCCCTCACAGGCTCAGATGCGTAACCCATGCCATTAAAATGACTCATTTTCACGTGTATTTAATATGCTGCACTGTAGCCTATATACCGCCGCAGGTCCTACCACGCCAGTGACGTCATCGACATTGTCAGCGTTCTAGTACTAACAAACGTAATTTTTGTGTTGCTAAAAAAAGCTATATTGATTATTTTTTAATTACATTTTTTAGTGTAATTCATTTTTATTTGTCATAACCAACACGTTATCAACGTTGATTCTTTCAGTTCAGTTCATCTTTAAGGTTAGGCATTTAGTTGGGATGGTTAAGGTTAGGGTAAGGGGCTAGGGAATGCATTATGTCAATGATGGGTCCCCACAAAGATAGTGAAACAAACGTGTGTGTGTGTGTGTGTGTCTCTGTGTGTGTGTGTGTGTGTGTGTGTGTGTGTGTGTGTCTGTGTGTGTGTGTGTGTGTGTGTGTGTGTGTGTGTGTGTGTGTGTGTGTTCTCACATGGCTCTCTGCTGAACTTGTGTGTGGTAGGGAGGTGAGCCTGACGCTCCAACAGGACGTCTGAAACAACACAGAGAGCCGTTAGATCACTCAGAGCAACTTTAACATTTTATCGGCACAAATATATTTTATATTTTCTCAGAAACAACACTTGAAGTTGAGCAATCGTACGTTTGCAGAGCAGCATTTAATGTCATTATTATTATGCATAAACATGACCTTTATAATCAGAGATGTTTATATTCAACATAGTAATGTTAAAAATTGTCTGAAAGTCTCGGCTGTTTACCTTTGTCGATGTGGGCGGAGTTAGGAGGGCCTGGCTGAGGAGAGTCAGCTGTGATTGGCTGATTCTGAGCTGCACTGCTTCCACCTGGAACAGGAGTCATTAGTGTGAACATGAGAGACAGGAGAAAGCTTTTAGGGCACCCAGAATGCATTTCAACCCGCAGGATTCATAGTTTAAACCCCTCAGAGAAGGGACAGGTCTGTGGGGGATGGTTGTTTCCATCATCATGTTTAAAGGCAGACTATGCAACTTTTCCCTCTTCAGTCGCCCTACAGGATGTCTCATGGAACTACAGCTCGCGCTCGTGTGTGTGTTTGTCTATGTGTCAGTGTGTGTGTGTTTGTCTATGTGTCAGTGTGTGTGTGTTTGTCTATGTGTCAGTGTGTGTGTGTTTGTCTATGTGTCAGTGTGTGTGTGTGTGTGTGTGTCTGTGTGTGTGTCACAATAAGCAGAAATACCAACATCCCTATGGCAGAGTTAAAGGGTTAACAGGTAAAGTAACTTACTATCGTCTGCTTTCTTCTTCGCAGGTGGATGGGAGGATGAAGGTTCTGCCTTCCTCTTCATCTCCTCCGACGTCACTGCCTCCTTCTCCTCGGATGTCACTTCCTCCTTCTCCTGTGATGTCACTTCCTCCTTCTCCTGTGATGTCACTTCCTCCTCCATTTCCTCCTCCTTCCTCTTATCCTTCTCTTCCTCCTCGCTCTCCCCTTCCTCCCATCCCTCACTTCCCAACGCACCTTTCTCACGTCTGGCCTTCTGAAACACAAAGAAAACCCTGAGTCAACGTTTACGTCATCCTAAAAATACGTCACGTACACAAACCTGTCGCTCTGCCCGTCTTTCCTTCTCCCTCACTTCACCTTCTCTCTGTTGACAGTAACATTACCCGTCTATCT
>NW_027595600.1:0-2500 GCF_031162955.1 Sander vitreus | reverse complement strand
AACGTACAAAAACGGCGATTAAACTTGTTTAAAAAAACAAAAGATGTATTTAAATTGTATTCCTAAATTTAGAGGCCACGTCAACTGTACGTAACCTTACGTGATGACCGGACGTAAGAACTAACGGCTGCTGACTAACTTTTTAGTTTAGTTTGTCATATATTACCCTAAATGTAGTCTGAATTACGGTTTAGATAACACGTACATTAAGACATCGTAACTCATGCCGCGAGTCGTCAATGAAATAAACTATTACTTATATAAATATATAATTCTTTTCTGTTTCTGATCCGTTAGCTTCCTCTGTGAAGAGAAGCTGATTGGCTCACAAGCCGCGAGGACTCCTATTCTAGATTGTCATTGGCCGTATCGTGCTGTCAGTCAGAAAAAGACTCCCGCCCCTCAAGATATTTTGACAGTGGCTAAAATGCTAATGCTAATCCATGTTAGCTTCGAAAAGAAGCAATAAATGACACGAAGGCGACACGTAAAAGGCTAAACTTTTAAACTGCGGCTGATTTGGAAAGGAGACGAAGACAAGTTTGACATTGTTCAGTGAGCTCCACGCAGTTTACCAAAGTAGTGCTCCGCTCCATTGACTGCTAAGCTAACCGTTAGCCTAGCTTAGGTTAGCTTGAGTCTGAATGGAGTCAGTGACTGATAAGCTATCGCAGCTAACCATTAGCCTAGCTTAGGTTAGCTTGAGTCTGAATGGAGTCAGTGACAGTTTAACGTCTGTCATGGAAGCGGAGACACCTTTAGGAAACTGTCTCCGCTGTTCAGATGTCATAAAGAGCATTCAATGTGTAAATGAGAATCACAAAAGCTTGTTTACCTCTCGCGCTAACGTTACTTGAACACTGCACTCTTCATACTGTGATGACCGCAGAGCGCATGCGCGAGGTGAGACGTTCTACCGATGTGTGTTTGTTTATGTTTTGGGTTTATCATGTTCATGCTCTAATAAGACCCCCTTATAAACGGTTTATAAGCTGTAACCAATGTTAAATAATATATATATATATATATATATATATATATATATATATATATATATTATATACTATGATGAATAAAGGAGTGTTACTAAAAGTAGTAATACTGCACTGTAAAAATACTCTGTTACAAGTCAAAATACTGCATTTAATATCTTACTTATAACCAAGAATATGAAATTATTGAAGAAATTATTCTAACTCATGTTATTTCATCATTAAGTTTCACAATTACTTCAGTTTTATAATTAATAAGAACAACACAAGATACTGATATCCAGGAACCCACTTCCTCTGGTATGAGAGAGAGACAGACAGACAGACAGGCAGGCAGGCAGACAGGCAGGCAGAGAGACAGGCAGACAGACAGACAGGCAGAGAGACAGGCAGACAGACAGACAGAGAGACAGACAGAGAGACAGGCAGACAGACAGACAGACAGGCAGGCAGAGAGACAGACAGACAGACAGAGAGACAGACAGAGAGACAGACAGGCAGACAGACAGACAGGCAGACAGAGAGACAGACAGGCAGACAGACAGACAGACAGACAGACAGACAGAAAGACAGACAGACAGGCAGACAGACAGACAGGCAGGCAGACAGGCAGGGAGGCAGGCAGGCAGACAGACAGTCATAGAGGCAGATAGACAGGCAGACAGACAGACAGGCAGGCAGACAGACAGACAGACAGACAGACAGACAGGCAGGCAGGCAGACAGACAGACAGGCAGGCAGACAGACAGGCACACACAAAGTTAAAGTGACTCTAACATAACAGTTTATGAAAGGGTTTGTGCTCCAGATGTGATAAAGTGAAATAACATCTGGATGATAAGAAGAGGTGATCTTGTTGCTTTGAGACAGATAATTATCAAAATTCACACTATTTAAAAAAACTATTTGTATTTGAAAATTCACTCTTAAAAATGTCTTTATTTCATTATGGCATTTTACACGTTTATTTCTTTGTTGATGACCAGATGTGACAAATAAAAATCCTCAAATCTTGATCTTGAAGAAGCTGGAAGCTGTAAATATGTAGTATTTTAGTTTAGAAGATGTTACAGACACATAACAAGTCTCATGACTGACTTTAGGTCGATGTTTAAAGGTTGCATCTCTAATAAGGTGACAGAACAACAATCATACATATAATTACTTCATAATATTACTCTCACATGAAGAGAGATAGTTAGTCTGATGAAAACAGATTTTAAACATTCAACACTAAAGATAATTTATATTTTAAACAAATTAAATAATGTTAAAACATCTCCACCACACCCTGAAAAACATCAAATATCAGAAATCAGTCAAACATGTCGGTTATATTTGCCCACAGACCATAAATCAGATAAATACTAACGTCTTGTTTTATTCTAACAACAGTCTAAAGCCCAAATATATTAAGTTTATGATCAAATATCACAAAGAAAAGCATCAAATCTTCATGTTTGAGAAGCTGTGAATATATTTAGTATTTCTGTTATAACTAAAAGTAT
>NW_027595599.1:30000-40412 GCF_031162955.1 Sander vitreus | reverse complement strand
ACATAGATCTCTGTTGTTGTAAATACAGTTTTGTGACGTTTTAGTTTTCTTTTACTGCATTAGTTGTTTCTATGTTTCAATGTCTTGTTAGTCTTTCTAACACATAATCTTCTTTTGTTTCCATCCCTCTGCTGCAGCTCAGCAGGGAAACACTGTCTGCTGAAGGTTAAACTCAAACACTTTAGACTTCTGCTACATTTCAAAGATAAATATTCTTCTTTTTCCTGCTCTACATGTAGTTATTAGTTCCTATGGAGGGTTTCAAACCTCCTGTCAGAAAGACTTTGAGGTGAAAGAGAGAAAAGTGAACTCACGTAGCTGTTGCTGGAGTCTAAATGTACCGTGTTGGTCAGGATCTTCACATCCTCCATGTTGTCTACAGTGGCCAGGTCTGCGTGTTTCTCTCTGCAGTATCTTTGGGCTTCAGGAAACTTCTTCCTGTCATAAACAAAATAGTACCGATGTCCAGCAGCTGATGAGACAGCACTCAGCCCTGTAGGGACACACACACACACACACACACACACACACACATATAGAGCAGATTTAATATTTTATACTATATTAATACACAATTGTTATATTTCAGTTACACCAACACGCCTGCTTTCAGATTATCTAAATTATATCAAATGTTAGATGGTGAAAAACCTAAATTAAAGGAAACCAAACTAAAGTAATGATGTTCCTCTAAACTTCCTATTTCTATACCTGACTTTGGTTTATCATGTCAGCTGTTGTGTATTACATGTGATATTATCTCTGTAATGTTGTTTATTTACTTCTGTTGTTTTAACCCTTGTTCCTCACTAGAGACATTTTTGTCCTTTTCATTGTTATTTATTTAATAATGTTGTCTGTGTTAATGCTGACAACATGAGTTCTGGTAAGGACGTGAGTTTTTACTTGATGTTTTGACGTTCAAGCTCAGATTTTATAAAAAGTCAAAAATAAACAGTTTAATCAAAATACTGACAGTGACACGTAGAGGACGAATATGCTCCATTGAAACCCATTATAACACATTGTTATCCCACAGTCGTTGTATCTCATCAGGCTTTCTATCTAGGGCCCAGGCTTCTCATTAGTACATGTTACTATATTCCACCATATTGAGCCATTTTCCTGTTGACCTGCTGTTTCCTTGTTTCCTCTCAGGGTGTTGCTGCTGTATTCTGGAGCGCTGCAGCATAAGAATGTTACTAAAAATGGTGTTTGTGTGTGTGTGTGTGTGTGTGTGTGTGTGTGTGTGTGTGTGTGTGTGTGTGTGTGTGTGGTGGAGAGGGGGGGTCACCAGTAACCAATAATGGTTTGATGGTTTGTAATGTGCTCAATCATACTAAGTACTAGTATACTAAGAGCAGTAAAAATGAAGCATCAGATGTGACTTTTGTGTTCATCAACACCCAAATGACATGGACTGCAGCCCAGAGCTACTGCAGAGATCACCATAACAACATAGAAACTAGAAAATGCATTTCCTGCAGTAAAATGTGTGTGAATGCTGAGAAGGCTAAACTGGATTACTGGCTTAAACGTGTAAGAAGAAGCCTAAATCATGGACAACATTGTTGTGGGATTGGTGACAGGCTCCTCAGTCATCAGTTAAAAAAAAAAAAAAAAGGCTTGTCCGTCCAGGGCGGGCCCCCTAAAGCCTGCCCATAACGCTGGGACTGAATAGATGTGACTAACCCAGTCACATCTGGGTAAACCCAGTAGTGTGAGTAGTTACTGGAACACAAACTAAATTAAAGCTGCAGCAGTGTTGGACGGGCCCTCGAACCTCCTTGCATGACCAATGAAAATGGAACTCTCTGCTCAGTTCAATGATACGTCCTACAAGAGTGTACAAGAAACAAATCGTTAGTTATTAAAGGGGGCGTGACTTAATCATATGGGGCAGGGCAAACCGTCACGAATTGAAAAGGAACTCTTTGCTGAGTTCAAAGATACCTCTCACAAGAGTGTACCTTCAACGGTTCACAAGTTATGAAAGGGGGCGTGGCCTGAGTACATGGGCGTGGCTAGAGTATAGGGGCCGGCTCATTATCACATGGAGACCACACACTATAAGTTTCATGTAAATCGGATGATTTACATGAAACGATTTCTCGTTCGTCGCTAAACACTCAAAATGGCCGCAATGCCACGCCCACACTGTTTGATGAAAAGTTTTTCTTTTAATAACTTTTCATCTTTAAGGTGTTAAGATGACACATACCAAATTTGAAGTTGATCAGATGAAATCTCTAGGAGGAGTTCGTTAAAGTACGACATGTGGAAATGGCCAAAATCGCACTAATTTCGAACTTTCAATTCAAAATGGCGGACTTCCTGTTGGGTTTAGGGTATGGCTCTAATGAGCGTTTTTGTACGTCTTGACATGTTACATATGTCAACCAAGTTTCGTGTGTCTACGTTAAACATACTGCAGGGGCTCAATTTTTAAAGTTTTGTAGGGCACGCTATACACTAAAAACAGCTGGGTTATTTCATCTACCCAACCGCTGCGTTATGAAATGTTTTACCCATTATGGGTTATTTATATGGAATTTGGGTTATTTTGTGCAACTCATGCGTTGAGTCAGAATCCATCAACCCAACATACATCGGTTGACTCAGCACGCGGGTCGTTTGTGCTTCGAACGTCATCACATCATCACCAGAGTCCACCAGAGTCCACACACCGAGCGCTCGTCACAGCAGAGAACCTGACTGGTCATCCAGCGAGGCAAATACATAATAAAAGGTTTGTGTACACTAGCTACATGTCTAATTCACATTGTCTGTGTTGCGTTATCTATTAAAGTAGTATCTTTATATTATCAAGGCTAGTTGGTTGGTTTGGCTAACAACGTAGCTAACGTTAGCCATTTAGCCGTTATCATGGAAGCACGATAGCCTACAGCTTATCTGTTTGGTCTGAATTATATTAATGAATTAATGAAACAAGTTCATAATGCCCATGGGCATATGGTCATGTTTATTGAGTTCACCAGGCTAATTTGCCAGCTAGTTTCAAGCTAGCCAGGTGATTCGCAAGTTAGCTAGTTTACTAGCCAACTGTCAGTTAGTTTCTTTGCTAGCTATAATATTCTAACTGGCTATAAACGAACACACTTGTTTTTCCTGAAGCTTTTAATGTGAAATGTTAAGGCATAACACAGTGTTTGACTGATTAAAGTATGTAAAAACAGTGAGATAACCTGATATGTCTGACTAAATGCATTTATGTACAGTTATTTAAGTAATGTGGTGACCCATAATAGATAAGAACAAATTCTTATTTAAAATGGCGGCCTGGCAAACGACAAGGGCTACTTGAGTGAAGGGTTAAGAAATATATAATAAAAAGTTTGGGAACCACTGCTGTAGACGGTTATACTGACAGTCGTGCCCAGAAGGCTATGCTGTGAGCAGCCACAAATATTCTTGTGAAGTAAAAACAGACAATTTACATGAATGCAATTTGTCATATGAATTGTATCGGGAGAGAGGGAGGATTGTTTTCTCTATATTTTGTGATGCTAAATAAAATGGCTGTTATCTTCACATTGGATTACGTTCTGCTGCTAGTCTGCATTGCTTTTGCATGGTGACACCTGAATAGTTAATACAATAGCAATTTTATTTTGCTTAAGCTCTTTTTGTGTTTGTTTCAGATCAATGGACAGCTTTGTCATTAACACTTTGACAGAGTGGCAGCTGACAGACCTTGTCGAAAGATTTAAGGTAAGAAATAATTGTTTTCCCATCCACAGCATAGCTGAGCTAGTGACTCTACT
The DNA here is from genome assembly GCF_031162955.1 of Sander vitreus. Lineage (NCBI taxonomy): Eukaryota > Metazoa > Chordata > Actinopteri > Perciformes > Percidae > Sander > Sander vitreus. The sequence continues at coordinate 36,627 of NW_027595599.1, read as the reverse complement.
ATGAGGCTACGGGGTGTGTGTGTGTGTGTGTGTGTGTGTGTGTGTGTGTGTGTGTGTGTGTGCGTGCGCAGCTCTGCTGTCATGTTAACATTGTCAGCCTTGAATATCTTGTACAACTCTGAATATAGCACGGTTAGTTAAGGGTGTGTGTGACAAGTTTACTGCCACAGAAATGCAGTGACTGTACTCCGGTACTCTTTTAAATACTTAGAGCTCTGCTGCCTTCCGGCCCAATAATAGGAGGATTAACTAAACTACAAACTAACCAGCAGCAGGGCGGGAATTAACTGCATGTAACAGTTGGCATGGGTTTTATTTTAGGTGGATATTGAATGACAGGGTCTTAGGTGCCTCAAGGGGCGGTAACCCACGAACACCGTGGTGGACACCGGTGGTCAGGGAAGCCGTCCGACTGAAGAAGGAGTCTTTCCGGGATATGTTATCCCAGACGACTCCGGAGGCAGTTGCAAGGTACCGAAGGGCCCGAAGGTCTGCAGCCTCTGCCGTGAAAGAGGCAAAGCAGCGTGTGTGGGAGAAGTTCGGAGAAGACATGGAGAAGGACTTTCGGTCGGCACCAAGGTGCTTCTGGAAAACCGTTTGCCACCTCAGGAGGGGGAAGCGGAGAACCATCCAAGCTGTGTACAGTAAGGATGGGACACTGTTGACCTCAACTGAGGAGGTAATAGGGTGGTGGAAGGAGCACTTTGAGGAACTCCTAAATCCGACTAATACGCCCTCTATGGTAGAGGCAGAGCTGGAGGATGAAGGGGGATTGGCATCAATTTCCCTGGTGGAGGTTGCTGAGGTAGTTAAACAACTCCACAGTGGCAAAGCCCCAGGAATTGATGAGATCCGTCCAGAAATGCTTAAGGCTCTGGGTGTGGAGGGGTTGTCTTGGTTGACACGCCTCTTCAACATTGCGTGGAAGTCTGGGACGGTGCATAAGGAGTGGCAGACCGGGTTGGTGGTTCCCCTTTTTTAAAAAGGGGGACCAGAGGGTGTGTGCCAATTACAGGGGTATCACACTTCTCAGCCTCCCCGGTAAAGTCTACTCCAAGGTGCTGGAAAGGAGAGTTCGGTCGATAGTCGAATCTCAGGTTGAAGAGGAACAATGCGGATTCCGTCCTGGTCGTGGAACAACGGACCAGAGCTTTACTCTCGCAAGGATCCTGGAAGGAGCCTGGGAGTATGCCCAACCAGTCTACATGTGTTTTGTGGATCTGGAGAAGGCCTATGACCGGGTGCCCCGGGAGATACTGTGGGAGGTGCTGCGGGAGGTGCTGCGGGAGTACCGGGTGAGGGGGTCCCTTCTCAGGGCCATCCAATCTCTGTACGATCAAAGCGAGAGCTGTGTCTGGATTCTTGGCAGTAAGTCAGACTCGTTTCAGGTGAGAGTTGGCCTCCGCCAGGGCTGCACTTTGTCACCAATCCTGTTTGTAGTATTTATGGACAGGATATCGAGGCGTAGTCGGGGTGGTGAGGGGTTGCAGTTCGGTGGGCTGGGGATCTCATCGCTGCTTTTTGCAGATGATGTGGTCCTGATGGCATCATCGGCCTGTGACCTTCAGCACTCACTGGATCGGTTCGCAGCCGAGTGTGAAGCGGCTGGGATGAGGATCAGCACCTCTAAATCGGAGGCCATGGTTCTCAGCAGGAAACCGATGGAGTGCCTTCTCCAGGTAGGGAATGAGTCCTTACCCCAAGTGAAGGAGTTCAAGTACCTTGGGGTCTTGTTCGCGAGTGAGGGGACAATGGAGCGGGAGATTGGTCGGAGAATCGGCACAGCAGGTGCGGTATTACATTCAGTTTATCGCAACGTTGTGACGAAAAGAGAGCTGAGCCAGAAGGCAAAGCTCTCAATCTACCGGTCAGTTTTTGTTGCTACCCTCACCTATGGTCATGAAGGCTGGGTCATGCTTGTGGGTACAAGCGGCCGAAATGTGTTTCCTCAGGAGGGTAGCTGGCGTCTCCCTTAGATATAGGGTGAGAAGCTCAGTTATCCGTGAGGAGCTCGGAGTAGAGACGCTGCTCCTTTGCGTCGAAAGGAGCCAGTTGAGGTGGCTCGGGCGTCTGGTAAGGATGCCCCCTGGGTGCCTCCCTAGGGAGGTGTTCCAGGCACGTGCAGCTGGGAGGAGGCCTCGGGGGAGACCCAGGACTAGGTGGAGGGATTATATCTCTAACCTGGCCTGGGAACGCCTCGGAATCCCCCAGTCGGAGCTGGTTAATGTGGTCCGGGAAAGGGAAGTTTGGGGTCCCCTGCTGGAGCTGCTACCCCCGCGACCCGACCCCGGATAAGCGGATAAAGATGGATGGATGGATGAATGACAAAATCACAGGTATGCCATTCCACATCGTATTGACACCTATGTCTTCCTACAGATGGCGTTGGGGAACTCGCCCTGAGGCAGCTGCCAGCCTTGCTTCCACCTTCAACTTACAAAGTTGGCCGTGGCCGCGGTGCGAAAGTGGTTCGCCACACCATTCAGGAATGCAGCTTGGCCTTCATCGACCATAAGCCTGTAAGTCCTCAATCACATCTAAAGGGGAAACTTTATTAATTTTATCAACATATCTGAACCCAAGAATGTGTGCACGCACACATACATATCCAGGTTTGTTTTACTATACTTTTGGGGACAGGCATCAAATATAGCCTGACAGTATTCGGAAAATAGCCGTTCTACAAGCTTACAACGCGTTGGTCACTATCAAAGCATCCTGGGCTTCTAGAACACATCAGCAGTGCCACAGGCTGATTACCTCTGTACCACACTGCACTGATGCAGTAACTGGTTCTAAAACAGGCACCAACAAAGTATTGAGTGCAGAAATTAACATATTTATCAGAAGGTTGACACTTTTGTATTTTAACCCATTAAATCTACAAAGCATTTGCAGCCCACCTATCTGACCACCTAACCCGGCTGCCTATGGGCCAGATAGCATAGTCAGATAGGTGGGCCGCACACGTTTTCTGAGCGTGTTTATTGTAATGATAGATCATCAATCGATTTATGGCTTTTTAGGTCAATTGAGGTTGAATCCTTTTTTAAATTGTTTTCTGTAATGTGAGCTGTTATGCCATAACCATCAAGACTTAATCAAAAAAGGTTTGGAATATTTTGTTATGTGCAATGAAATGTAGACTATTACAGTTCAACTTTATGAATTAGAGATGCACTGAATCTTTTCCAAATTGTAAAGCTAACTAGACTTTATCATAAACAATCATTTCTCTAGTGAGGACCAGGAAAATGGTCTTCACAATGTCTATATTTTAATTCTACTATAGTAGTCGGCAGACATTTGGTCCTTCTCTCACTCGCACTCTCTCACTTGCTGTCTTGTATTCTTTCTTTTTTAGCCTGGAATAAACATGGTGGAGTACCTCCACGAGGCCAAGGCATGCAAACCACACCCCCACATCCTGACGCTGGGAAATGATCAGAGTGCATTTCAGGCCTTCGTCATAATAGGTGGACAGGCCCTGGAACAAGAAGCACTGCTTCAGGCCATTGATGTCTGCTTCAAGGCATTCTTTGTCTTTGACATTAAATACCCGAAGCAGTGTGAACATGTGTGGGAATTCATACAGACTGTAATATATGAAATGCCAGGAGGGGAGTCTAAAATGGTAAAGTTTATTCAAAGTAGAATACTTGCAAGTAGAGCTAATGGCTCTTAATAATAGGAATTTGAATTTCTTGAATGTGTTCACTATAGACCTGTTGGCCTACTGAATGTTCAGCCAGTTCATTCATAATTGTTGTTTTGCTCTGAATGTTTTCCTACCTGAGTGATATGAACTGCACCAGTTCCACTATATTGTTATTAATTAATGTACTATAATAAATTCAAAGATTCCATTATGTTGTTTTGTTTTTGTATTGTTTAAGTGTTTATGGCATAATATATGCATAAATCTAGCATGTATTCTGTTCTAGGTTTGTAGTTTAACGGTTTTATAGCTATGGGTAGTCTATTGCAATTTATTTTCTTAAATTGTACTGTAATGTGTTAGAATTAATCTGGCATATGGGTTAATTTGACCCAGAATTTGGGTACACTATATAACTCATCTGTTGGGTTAAAAATGACCAACCCATCTTGCTGGGTCAAATTAACTACTGTTGGTCCGGTGCAATAGTGATCCAGCCGGTGGGTTATAAAACAACCCAAGCTGGGTTATTTTTAACCCATCATTTTTCTTGTGTAGCGAGCCATTTTTGTGCGCCTATTCCCAAAACCCTTAAAATACGTAAACTTTCACCAGGCTTGATGCGACCGCCAATTTTGGTGACTTTTTCAGTATGTTAAGCCCCTCAAACGTTCATTCGCTCACGAAACGTAGTTCCTTTTTCAATTCGGCACAACGTTACTTTTCCCAGGGACAGCGACAGCGATGCTGCCTTCTCAGCTGCACGCTCACAGGCAGACACAAAGCTGACAACCTCACAGATGGATGCGGTGGAGACGGCCTCATACATACACACAGTGGACCGCTGTGGACTTGTGTCGGTCGCACGGACACGCAAGGATTTCCAGAAAAGAGGCTGCATGTGTCTACGACAACGCACGGACCATCGTGGCTGCGCGACCGGTACAGACATTACATAGTATACACTAACACCGTGTAACGCCGATGACCTGCCCATGGGCGTTCAACCCGCGCTGGACTGGTTGATAATGAATCAGCCGTCACTCTGTGAGGAGAGAATCCAGCCTGCAGTGGACGAACAAACAGACTGAAAAACATTTTTATCAAAGAGCCATTATTGAATTTAATGCCTTGAGTTTTGAGTTTAAGGAGGAATCGTGCAGTGAATGTCTTGTTTGTGTGCTATGCCTGTTTTATGATTTAACTTTCCTTTTTAACAAATAACCTACCTCTTTCTATATTTTTGTAGTGACTTTAGAGACTCATCACTCTCTCTCTCTCTCTCTCTCTGTCTCTCTCTCTCTCTCTCTATATATATATGTATAAATATATATATATATATATATATATATATAAGCAGATCTTAAACCACCTGGTGAAAGAAAAGGACTTCTGCTGTTTTAAATGTGCTGTAGAAATAAAGATGTCTTGTCCTGTCTATACGTGTATATCACGTTGCACTTTTCTGCTGTTTTGCACTTCTGGTTGGACGCAAACTGCATTTCGTTGTCTTTGTACTTGTACTCCGCACCATGACAATAAAGTTAAATCGCTCTTTCTTCTTTCACGCTCGATGGTGTTTTAAGCCCCCAACGTTGACTTCAAGGCACCTAACCGTAACCTTAATCCTAACCCTAACCATTGCCTAATCCTAGTGTCGATGTTGGGGGCTTAAAACACCAAACACCCTCTTTGACGGTATGAGTCTAACTTTCATCGTCTCTTTAACAGTTGACTGGGCCGAGCCCTCTGCTGTGTTGGGACAGGTGTGACGGGGCGCGTAGCTGCCGTCACGGTAGTGATGTGCTACCTATTTCATTTCTCAAAGACTGAGTGTAAAGGTTGCCTGTATATGTTTGTTTAGCGTTTCAATATGTTCTGTTAATTATCACAGTGTTTTCAAATCATCTGTTAACCTAGCCATTCATCAAACACAGTAATCCCATAGCTTTCATGTGCACATATTTAACATCCAATGCTGCGGTGCTTTATATGCTATAGCTACAACCATCAACACAGCATAATGCTAACCCACTTATGGCCACTTCTCATCCACATCTTACCTTCAACAAACAAAGTATTTCACAAGAAGGAGCTGATAACGTAACTAATGATTAAACATGTATAAAACATAACAACCACTCACCTGATGCAGCCATGATGAGCAGAAGAAGTTTGTCCATCTTGTTTGCTGTCCGTCCTCCTCACTGTGTGACTTCAGACAGACCGCTGCTCATATAACTCATCGTTCCAAATGAACAGTTAACAACACCTCCTTATTGCTTGGCTGCAGGTAACAACTATTTACATGTTAGGCAAATAATGAGCCAAAATAGAGAAAAAAAAAGCTTCCTCTTTTTCTAAAACATGTTTGATTTCATTTGTAGGCCTACAGCCATAAACAAATAGGGTTTTTCATTTACATTTAACCTTTGTTGACCCAGACAAGTCATAAAGAACAGATTCTTATTTCTAATAGCGGCCTGGCAAAGTGTCTTAAAGCGTAACTCTCGCCAAAATACAACCTAGGGTCTTTTTGTGAACGTAACTGAGTCACACGTTCGTTTAAAAGCTTATTTAGGACGGAAAGGCCACTTTTAAGATTGACCGTATTCTCATTTGGGGTCAAATATCAGACACAGACACACATACACACACACACACACACACACACACACACACACACACACACACACACACACACACACACACACACACACACACACACACACACACACACACACACACACACACACACACACACACACACACACAGACACACAGACACACACACACACACACACAGACACACACACACACACACACACACACACACACACACACACACACACACACACACACACACACACACACACACAGACACAGACACACACACACAGACACACAGACACACACACACGGACACACACAGACACACACACACACACACACACACACACAGACACAGA
>NW_027595599.1:0-25000 GCF_031162955.1 Sander vitreus | reverse complement strand
CGATCTCAGTCGTATCTCAGTCGTATCTCAGTCGTATCTCAGTCGTATCTCTGTCGTATCTCTGTCGTCAGTCGTCTCAGTCGTATCTCAGTCGTATCTCAGTGTCGTATCTCAGTCGTGATCTCAGTCGTATCTCAGTCGTATCTCTGTCGTATTCTGTCGATCATCTGTCGTATTCTGTCGTATCTCTGTCGCATCTCTGTCGTATCTCAGTCGTATCTCAGTCGCATCTCAGTCGTATCTCTGTCGCATCTCTGTCGCATCTCAGTCGTATCTCAGTCGCATCTCTGTCGCATCTCTGTCGCATCTCTGTCGTATCTCAGTCGTATCTCAGTCGTCATCTCAGTCGTATCTCTAGTCGTATCTGTCGTATCTCTGTCGTATCTCTGTCGTGATCTCAGTCGTATCTCTAGTCGTGATCTCAGTCGCATCTCAGTCGCATCTCTGTCGTATCTCTGTCGTCATCTCTGTCGTATCATCGATCAGTCGTATCTCAGTCGTATCTCAGTCGTATCTCAGTCGTATCTCTGTCGTATCTCAGTCGTATCTCAGTCGCATCTCTGTCGATCTCTGTCGCATCTCTGTCGTATCTCAGTCGTATCTCAGTCGATCTCTGTCGCATCTCAGTCGCATCTCTGTCGCATTCTGTCGCATCTCTGTCGCATCTCTGTCGCATCTCAGTCGTATCTCTGTCGTATCTCAGTCGTATCTCTGTCGTATCTCAGTCGTATCTCTGTCGATCTGTCGTATCTCTGTCGTATCTCTGTCGCATCTCAGTCGCATCTCAGTCGCATCTCTGTCGCGATCTCTGTCGTATCTCTGTCGTATCTCAGTCGTGATCTCTGTCGATCTCAGTCGTATCTCAGTCGCATCTCTGTCGTATCTCAGTCGTATTCTGTCGATCTTTGTCGATCTCTGTCGATCTCTGTCGTATCTCTGTCGCATCTCAGTCGTATCTCAGTCGTATCTCAGTCGTATTCTGTCGTATCTGTCGATCTCTGTCGCATCTCAGTCGCGATCTCTGTCGCATTCTGTCGTATCTCTGTCGTATCTCTGTCGTATCTCTGTCGTCTCAGTCGTATCTCTGTCGTATCTCAGTCGTATCTCAGTCGTATCTCAGTCGTATCTCTGTCGCATCTGTCGATCTCAGTCGTATCTCTGTCGTATCTGTCGTATCTCAGTCGTATCTCTGTCGTATCTCAGTCGCATCTCTGTCGCATCTCAGTCGTATCTCAGTCGCATCTCTGTCGTATCTCAGTCGCATCTCTGTCGCATCTCTGTCGTATCTCAGTCGTATCTCAGTCGTATCTCAGTCGTATCTCAGTCGCATCTCAGTCGCATCTCAGTCGCATCTCTGTCGCATCTCTGTCGCATCTCTGTCGCATCTCTGTCGTATCTGTCGCATCTCTGTCGTATCTCAGTCGTATCTCAGTCGTATCTCTGTCGCATCTCTGTCGTATCTCTGTCGATCTGTCGATTCTGTCGTATCTGTCGCATCTCTGTCGTATCAGTCGTATCTCAGTCGTATCTCTGTCGTATCTCTGTCGTATCACTGTCGTATCTCTGTCGTATCTCAGTCGTATCTCAGTCGTATCTGTCGTATCTCAGTCGTATCTCTGTCGTATCTGTCGTATCTCTGTCGTATCTCAGTCGTATCTCAGTCGTATCTCAGTCGCATCTCTGTCGCATCTGTCGTATCGCTGTCGTATCTGTCGTATCTCTGTCGTATCAGTCGTATCTCAGTCGTATCTCTGTCGTATCTCTGTCGTATCACAGTCGTATCTCTGTCGTATCTCAGTCGTATCACTGTCGCATCTCTGTCGCGTATCTGTCGTATCTGTCGTATCTCTGTTGTATCTCTGTCGCATCTCTGTCGCATCTCTGTCGCATTTGTCGTATCTCTGTCGCATCTCTGTCGTATCTCAGTCGTATCTCTGTCGCATCTGTCGTATCTCTGTCGCATCTCTGTCGCATCTGTCGTATCTGTCGTATCTGTCGTATCTGTCGTATCTCAGTCGTATCTCAGTCGTATCTCAGTCGTATCTCTGTCGTATCTCAGTCGTACCTGTCGCATCTCAGTCGCATCTCAGTCGCATCTCTGTCGCATCTCAGTCGCATCTCAGTCGCATCTCAGTCGCATCTCAGTCGCATCTCAGTCGCATCTCTGTCGCATCTCTGTCGTATCTCTGTCGTATCTCTGTCATATCTCAGTCGCATCTCAGTCGCATCTCAGTCGTATCTCAGTCGCATCTCTGTCGTATCTCTGTCGTATCTCTCTCTACGTTTGTTCCGTTTTGAAGTGAGGAACGTAGCGTCCCTCCAGTAGCTCTTCTGGTGCTGCTGTTTACTCCTTATCCAGCTGACTAGCATGACAAGCTAGCGTTAGCTCGTTAATAACAGTAGTAAAGCAGGACTAAAGACACATTGTTATTCACTCGCCTTTTGTGGCCCATTCATTTTTCAGTCTGTTGTCATGTATATATTCTGGGCTTTGTCCCGTCTCAGTTATTGTTGAGAAATATATTTGTGTGTGTTGTACTTTTTAATTTCATTTTAAAGTTCTTTTATAGCACTTAGTCATCTGAAGCTGTGTTTAAATGTGGTGAACAACACTTACACATGATGGTAATAATTTAATGAATAAGCTGTGTGTGTGTGTGTGTGTGTGTGTGTGTGTGTGTGTGTGTGTCTGCTCTTTGGGTTACTTACCTTTACACAACTATTAACTAAAACAACAAGTATGTATGTAAGTATGTATTGAGTTGATGTAAATTAATGCTTTTTTGTTTTTTTTATCCAATTAATCAAAAAAATAATTGACAGATTAATCGATTATTAAAATAATCGTTAGTTGCAGCCCTAGTTGTAAGAAGCCACCAGACTCCTTTGATAAAAACAGTAATTTTAACCTTTCATAACACGATGGGAGTTACTGTTCTACCGCTGCCTCCATCTCTTAGTTAGTTTGTATTGTTGTGTCACTTTGTTGTTTTAAAAGAAGTTAGGAACTACCAAACTACCAGACTACCACGCTACCACGCTACCAGACCACAAAACTACCAGACTACCACGCTACCAGACTACCAAACTACCAGACTACCACGCTACCACGCTACCAGACTACCAAACTATCAGACTACCACGCTACCAGACTACCAAACTACCACGCTACCAGACTACCAGACTACCATGCTACCAGACTACCAGGCTACCAGACTACCATGCTACCATGCTACCAGACTACCAGGCTACCAGACTACCAGACTACCAGACTACCATGCTACCAGACTACCAGGCTACCAGACTACCACGCTACCAGACTACCAGACTACCAGCTACCAAACTACCAAACTACCAGACTACCAGGCTACCAGACTACCATGCTACCAGACTACCAGGCTACCAGACTACCATGCTACCATGCTACCAGACTACCAGACTACCAAACTAAGTGATGGAGGCAGCAGTAGAGCAGTAACTCCCATCCTGTTCTGGAGGTAAAATGACTAAGATAGATAACAGCAACAATCTGTTTAGTTAACCACACTTTAAAACAACCAAACTGTCCTTTAAAGAGTCACGCTGTGTTCAGGTCAGGGTTATTATAGTTTTGCAGGGTTATTAGTTTTTTTTTTTATTTCGCCGGTGAAAGCCCTCCTGTAGTGTTCTCTGTCCTGCTGTTGTCTCTGTCATGCTGCCTGGCCCTGTACCCATACATCCACGCCCTGTACCCTTACATCCACGCCCTGTACCCATACATCCACGCCCTGTACCCTTACATCCACGCCCTGTACCCATACATCCACGCCCTGTACCCATACAGCCACGCCCTGTACCCTTACATCCATGCCCTGTATCCATACATCCATGCCCTGTACCCATACATCCATGCCCTGTACCCTTACATCCATGCCCTGTACCCATACATCCACGCCCTGTATCCATACAGCCACACCCTGTACCCTTACATCCACACCCTGTACCCATACATCCACGCCCTGTACCCATACAGCCACGCCCTGTACCCTTACATCCACGCCCTGTATCCATACATCCACGCCCTGTACCCTTACATCCACGCCCTGTATCCATACATCCACGCCCTGTATCCATACATCCATGCCCTGTACCCATACATCCATGCCCTGTACCCTTACATCCACGCCCTGTACCCTTACATCCATGCCCTGTATCCATACAGCCACGCCCTGTACCCTTACATCCACGCCCTGTATCCATACATCCACACCCTGTACCCTTACATCCACACCCTGTACCCATACATCCACGCCCTGTACCCATACAGCCACGCCCTGTACCCTTACATCCACGCCCTGTATCCATACATCCACGCCCTGTACCCATACATCCATGCCCTGTACCCATACATCCATGCCCTGTACCCTTACATCCACGCCCTGTATCCATACATCCATGCCCTGTATCCATACAGCCACACCCTGTACCCTTACATCCACACCCTGTACCCATACATCCACGCCCTGTATCCATACATCCATGCCCTGTACCCATACATCCATGCCCTGTACCCTTACATCCACGCCCTGTACCCTTACATCCACGCCCTGTACCCATACATCCATGCCCTGTATCCATACAGCCACGCCCTGTACCCATACAGCCACGCCCTGTACCCTTACATCCATGCCCTGTACCCTTACAGCCACGCCCTGTACCCATACATCCACACCCTGTACCCATACATCCACGCCCTGTACCCTTACAGCCACGCCCTGTACCCATACGTCCATGCCCTGTACTGGGGTTGGCTTCTGTTTTGGGGAAAGGGGGCGTTGTGTTCTCCTTTACCTTGTTAAGGTAAGCTAGGTTAGCCTCCTAGCTTGTGTGCGCTTCTCAAATGTACTTTGTAATTCGTGGGGTAATTAATTGACCACATATTTCACCACCTTCCACTGCAAGGCACTTTATCTGACACGGCCATCATCAAATAGGACTCTGCTGCTTTCTTCCCACTTTCAGTACCGCTATGATGCCAGGCGAGGGCCACGGACATGTTGTGTTCAAGTTGACGTGGAATGTCGGAATTTCTGGGTTCCCAGTCGGAAACTATACACGTCTACGGGATAGACTGAATAAAACAGGTGTATGGTCGGAAATGTCGTTATTTGCTCTATGAAAGACATCGACAAAGACGAAAAACAATTACTTTTGTAATGCCTCTTTTTTATTTCAGTTAACGACAATGTTTCCCCCCCCCAATGTTTTTCTGAAGGTTTTGGGGAACCACACCGAGTTTCAGCGCGTGGCGTCGCTGCTCCAAGACACCGTGGACTTTGATATCGACGCCAACGCCTCCGTGTTCGAAACCAACATCAGAGGTACAGACTGCGTGCGTGCGTGCGTGCATAATAGTATGAATGTTAAATTTTTATTTTAGTTTGTTCTATATTCAGTCGTGCAATATTAAAGCTAAAAACTGTGTGTGTGTGTGTGTGTGTGTGTGTGTGTGTGTGTGTGTGTAGTGGTGGGGGGTCTGCTTTCGGCTCACCTGTTGGCAGGTCGGGGGGGGATGGAGCTGGAGCCCGGTTGGCCGTGTTCAGGACCGCTGCTGAGGATGGCCGAGGACGCTGCCAGGAAACTGCTGCCTGGTAACACACATACACACACACACACACACACAGACACACAGACACACACACACACACACACACACACACACACACAGTTGTCCATTACTCAGGAATTAATTTGCCTGTACTGTACGTCCAGACCAAACTAGATGGAAATCTAAAGTGGGGTCAGCTGGGTGCTGTGATGAGCTGCGTGTCCTCTCGGAGACGTGACGTCTGGCGCTGCACGCCAACATCTGTTTGTGTCACGCAGATCTTTACACTTATTAAGAGAAACTCAGGAGCAGCACGACTGATACTCCCATAGGTGAAGAAGGTTCAGGAGACTTGATGATGAATTACACAGAAGCATTTAATGGAAGCTCAGTTGAAGAGAAAATGATGGTCGACAGCCCAGTTTAACATCAGTGTGTTACAGCACCGTCCCAACTCTCTGCAGCTCCGGTCTTCCTGAAGGAGTTTAAAAACTCATATGTATGTATGTATGTGTGTATATATATATATATATATATATATATATATATATATATATATATATATATATATATATACAGTAGGTGTTCAAAATAATAGCAGTGTGTTTAAAAAAAGTGAATAATGCTCAGAATCCTCTGAATAGCTTTTAATTCCATAATATCAATGCATTGGGAACACTGAACATTCATCTCCAAATCAGAACATGACCAGAAGAGATCACGTTTGTGTTCTACCTTTACAGAAAGTAAAGAAAAAGGAATATTAGGCTGTATATTGTAATAGCAGTATTTGCATTTTCTTTACAAACTCAAACATTTACTGTATGAACTGAAACATGTCTCGAGGGTTGGCTTCACTTTGAATCACTGCACTAATATTTAGTTGCATAACCATTATTTCTGACAACTGCTCCACATCTGTGTTGCATGGAGTCACCTGTGAACAGGTATTTCTGAGATACGACAGGTATTTACTTGAGTCTTTTCTTTTCATGCCACTTTCTACTTCTACTCCGCTACATTTCAGAGAAGAATATTTTACTTTTTACTCCTCTACATTACTCGATTACAGCTTTAGTTACTAGTTACTTTACACATTAAGATTACTGCACACAACACACAGACGCACACACAAAACGACTAGTTTTCTATATCAGAACTAAGACAAAAGAACTTTGAAAAAAGTGACAAAAGTTTAGAAAAAGCTACAAAAACGCAGGAAAAAAATCGGGAAAAGTGACAAAAAAAACATCAAAAACTTATTTACAGAATGAACAAAATGTTGAAATTTCAACCCAGAGGCATGGATGTATGGGTACAGGGCGTGGATGTATGGGTACAGGGCGTGGATGTAAGGGTACAGGGTGTGGATGTATGGGTACAGGGCGTGGATGTATGGGTACAGGGTGTGGATGTATGGGTACAGGGCAGGGTATTAGTACTGTTACTGTAACAGTATATTAACAGTGTGGTGTCAGTACTTTTACTGTAACAGAGTATATTAACGGTGTGGTATTAGTACTTGTTCCAGCTGTGCTGCAGCTCTAATAAACTAACGTTGTGTGAATGTTTCAGCGTTCCAGACTCCCAGTGGCATGCCGTACGGCACGGTGAACCTGCTGACCGGCGTCAGTCCCACAGAGACGCCCGTCACGTGCACGGCCGGCGTGGGAACCTTCATCCTGGAGTTCGCCACGCTGAGTCGCCTGACGGGAGACGCCACGTTTGAGAAGGCCGCCCGCCAGGCCCTGCGAGCCCTGTGGAAGACCAGATCTGACATCGGGCTGGTAACTGGTCCACCATCTGTCTGCTTTTAGTTCAGGAACCATGGAAACCTGGTTGGATTAAAAACACAAAGACAGAAGAAAGTGGCTCTAAATGAATGTTCCAAACTAATTCAGTGACCTGCACGTCTCTAACGTCTGTCTCTGTGTCTCTGTCTCTGTGTCTCTGTGTCTCTGTCTCTCTGTGTCTATGTGTCTCTCTGTGTCTGTATCTCTGTGTATCTCTGTGTCTCTGTCTCTCTGTGTCTGTATCTCTGTGTCTCTGTCTCTGTGCCTCTGTGTCTCTGTGCCTCTGTGTCTCTGTCTCTGTGTCTCTGTGTGCAGGTTGGGAACCACATTAACATCCTGTCTCTGAAGTGGGTTGCCCAGGATGCTGGTATTGGAGCGGGGGTGGACTCGTACTTTGAGTACCTGGTGAAAGGAGCCATCATGCTGCAGGACGAAGAGCTGCTCAACATGTTCCTGGGTAGAGAATCACATTAATAAGACCTGCCTTCTCTCCGTCCTGTGACCATGTTTGGCTGTAACTTTAGTAGAGAGGCAGCCACAGAGTACACAAATGCTCAACTTAAGTCAAAGTACTATTACTTTGATTAACTTTTACCTAAGTACAAGTAAAGTTACCGGAATAAAAATCTACTCAAGTAAAAGTAAAACAAATATTGACCAAAATAACTGGGATTATGAAGTGTGATGTGTTTCCTCAGAGTACGACCGAGCCATCCAGAACTACACCCGCTTCGACGACTGGTACCTCTGGGTCCAGATGCACAGAGGAACCGTCTCCATGCCGGTGTTCCAGTCGCTGGAGGCCTTCTGGCCCGGCCTGCAGGTACACATAGTACACAGGGTACACAGTACACAGGGTACACACTCTACACAGGGGACACAGTACACAGGGTACACACTCTACACAGGGGACACAGTACACAGGGTACACACTCTACACAGGGTACACACTCTACACAGGGTACACACTCTACACAGGGTACACACTCTACACAGGGTACACAGTACACAGGGTACACACTCTACACAGGGGACACAGTCTACACAGGGTACACACTCTACACAGGGTACACACTACACAGGGGACACAGTCTACACAGGGTACACACTCTACACAGGGGACACAGTACACAGGGTACACACTCTACACAGGGGACACAGTACACAGGGTACACACTCTAAACAGGGTACACAGTACACAAGGTACACACTCTACACAGGGTACACACACTACACAGTACACAGGGTACACACTCTACACAGGGTACACACGCTACACAGTACACAGGGTACACACACTACACAGTACACGGGACACACTCTACACAGTACACAGGGTTCACACTCTACACAGTACACAGGGTACACACTCTACACAGTACACAGGGTCCACACTCTACACAGGGTACACACAGTACACACGCTACACACGGTACATGGTACACACATGGTACCCACGGTACACACAATACACATGGTACTCAGTGTAGCTTCTAAATGATGTATGTAAGTGGGTGCTGATATTTGACTGTGTATAATATGAAGTGTGTGTATGTACAGTAAGTGGGTGCTGATATTTGACTGTGTATAATATGAAGTGTGTGTATGTACAGTAAGTGGGTGCTGATATTTGACTGTGTATAATATGAAGTGTGTGTGTACAGTAAGTGGGTGCTGATATTTGACTGTGTATAATATGAAGTGTGTGTATGTACAGTAAGTGGGTGCTGATATTTGACTGTGTATAATATGAAGTGTGTATGTACAGTAAGTGGGTGCTGATATTTGACTGTGTATAATATGAAGTGTGTGTATGTACAGTAAGTGGGTGCTGATATTTGACTGTGTATAATATGAAGTGTGTGTATGTACAGTAAGTGGGTGCTGATATTTGACTGTGTGTGTTTCAGTCTCTCCTGGGGAACCTGGACAGCGCCGTGAGAACTTTCCAGAACTATTACTCGGTGTGGAGGCAGTTTGGAGGTCTGCCGGAGTTTTACAGCATCCCTCAGGGTTACACCGTGGACAAGAGAGAGGGGTACCCGCTGAGACCAGGTGAGATAGAGAGAGAGAGGGGTACCCGCTGAGACCAGGTCTGACTCCCCCCTGCTGACACAGTCAAATATCAACAGAGAGAGAGGTACCCGCTGAGACCAGGTGAGATAGATAGAGAGAGAGAGAGAGAGAGAGGTACCCGCTGAGACCAGGTGAGATAGAGAGAGAGAGAGAGGGAGGTACTAGGTAGGGAGGGAAGAGAGAGAGAGAGAGAGGGAGGGAGGTACTAGGGAGAGAGGTACTAGGTAGGGAGGGAAGAGAGAGAGAGAGGTAGAGAGCGAGAGAGAGGTAGGGAGGGAGGGAGGTACTAGGTAGGGAGGGAAGAGAGAGAGGGAGAGAGAGAGAGAGAAAGAGAGAGGGAGGGAGGTACTAGGTAGGGATGGAAGAGCGAGAGAGAGAGAGGTAGAGAGAGAGAGAGAGGTAGGGAGGGAGGGAGGTACTAGGTAGGGAGAGAAGAGAGAGAGAGAGAGAGAGAGAGAGAGAGAGAGAGAGAGAGACAGAGAGAGAGAGAGAGAGAGACAGAGAGAGAGACAGAGAGAGAGAGACAGAGAGACAGAGAGAGAGAGAGAGACACAGAGAGAGAGAGAGAGAGAGACAGAGAGAGAGAGAGAGAGAGAGAGACAGAGAGAGAGACAGAGAGACAGAGAGAGAGAGAGAGGGAGGTAGTATGTCACCTTGCCAAGGTTAATTTAAAACTTTCCAGTGTCTAGTTGATGTTGTTTAGAGAGATAATTTCTGTGCAGTGGAATTACATTCACATTTTGGATTTTAATAAGTACAAATATGGAGAGCCACACACAGACCTGTAAAGAGAGAGATGTGACCCTGTAATTACAGCTTCCATGTCACCCAACAAATGTAACTATAGCCTGTATGTCTGTATGCTACATTCCCAGTGTTAGCCAACGCTAGCTAGTCTGTTAACATGAATATTTGCAAGCCTTTAAGCCCAGACGTCACACTTTAAATCCTACCTGTTGCCTTTCACCATCGACTATTTTAACTCCTGTCACATCCCTTGACATGTCATCTCCTTTTCCCTCTTTCTTTTTCTATTTTAGCCCCTGACAGCTGTTTTGCTTTATCCATCTTTTTCCACAGACGACTCGCTACTCGTACGCTCGTACCTGCTCGCTCAGCGCTCACGAGTCCTCTAAAATGTTATATAACATTGATGAAATGCAGAAATGATTTAGAAAAGCACAACAGCAGCTACATATAGAAAATACCAACAAATTATTTTTAATGATTTTGTTTTTTAAATTACCATCACCTTATCGTGGTGGAGAGGTTTGTGTGTCCCTATGAACCTGAGGGCTGTGTTGTCTGGAGCTTTGTGCTCCTGGTAGGGTCTCCCTTGGCAAAGTGGTCTCAGGTGAGGGGCCAGACAAAGAATGGTTAAAAAACCCTATGAGTCATCGAGGAAGAGAGAGAGTGACCCTACCTGAAGGAAGCCCGGGACCCCCGTCTGGAGCCAGGCCCAGATGGAGGACTCGTCAGCGAGCGCCTGGTGGCCGGGTTTGCCACGGAGCCCGGCCGGGCACAGCCCAAAATGCTACGTGGCACCTCCCTCTCCATCCCATGGGCCCAGCACCTGTGGGAGGAACCGCTGGGGTGGGGTGCGCTGCCACACGGGTGGCAGTGAAGGTCAGGGGCCTCGACGGACCAGACCCGGGCAGCAGACGCTGGCTCTGGGGACGTGGACCATCTCCTCTCTGTGGGGGAAGGAGCCAGAACTTGTGTGGGAGGTGGTGCGCTACCAGTTGGATCTGGTGGGGCTTACCTCTACGCACAGTCTCGGTTCTGGAACCATACTCCTGGATAGGGGTTGGACTCTTTTCTTCTCCGGAGTTGCACAGGGTGTGAGGCGCCGGGCGGGTGTGGGGATACTCACAAGCCCCTGGCTGAGCGCCGCTACGTTGGAGTTTACCCCGGTGGACGAGAGGGTCGCCTCCCTACGCCTGCGGGTTGTGGGAGGGAAAACTCTGATTGTTGTTTGTGCATATGCACCAAACAAAAGTTCGGAGTATTCGTCCTTCTTGGAGACCTTGAATGGAGTCCTGCATGGGGATCCAGTGGCGGACTGCATAGTTCTACTGGGGGACTTCAACGCACACATGGGCGATGGAGACACATGGAGAGGCGTGACTGGGAGGAACGGCCTCCCTGATCTAAACCTGTCTGTTGTTGGACTTCTGTGCTAGTCATGGATTGTCTATAACGAACACCATGTTGGAACATAGGGATGCTCATAAGTGTACTTGGTACCAGAGCACCCTAGGCCGAAGGTCAATGATCGATTTTATAATCGTTTCATCTGATCTGAGGCCGTATGTTTGGGTGAAGAGAGGGGCGGAGCTGTCAACAGATCACCATCGGGTGGTGAGTTGAGTCAGGGGGTGGGGGAAGACTGGGCAGACCTGGTGAGCCCAAACGGGTAGTGCCGGTAAATTGGGAACGTCTGGAGGAGGCCCCTGTCCGACAAACTTTCAACTCACACCTCTGGCGGAGCTTTTCATGCATCCCTGTGGAGGCTGGGGGCATTGAACCTGAGTGGGCAATGTTCAAAGTTTCCATTGCTGCAGCTGCGGCGAGGAGCTGTGGTCTCAGGGTCTTAGGTGCCTCAAGGGGCGGTAACCCACAAACACCGTGGTGGACACCAGTGATCAGGGAAGCTGCCCGACTGAAGGAGTCTTTCCAGGATATGTTATCCCAGAGGAATCCGGAGGCAGTTGCAAGGTACCGAAGGGCCCGAAGGGCTGCAGCCTCTGCCGTGAAAGAGGCAAAGCAGCGTGTGTGGGAGAAGTTCAGAGAAGACATGGAGAAGGACTTTCGGTCGGCACCAAGGTGCTTCTGGAAAACCGTTCGCCACCTCAGGAGGGGGAAGCGGGGAACCATTCAAGCTGTGTACAGTAAGGATGGGACACTGTTGACCTCCTCAGTTGAGGTCAATAGGGCGGTCGAAGGAGCACTTTGAGGAACTCCTAAATCCAACTAAAATGCCCTCTATGTCAGAGGCAGAGCTGGAGGATGATGGGGGGATTGTTGTCAGTTTCCCTGGTGGAAGTCGCTGAGGTAGTTAAACGACTCCACCGAGGCAAAGCCCCAGGGATTCATGAGATCCGTCCAGAAATGCTGAAAGCTCTGGGTGTGGAGTTGTTGTCTTGGTTGACACGCCTCTTCAACATTGCGTGGAAGTTTGGGACAGTACCTAAGGAGTGGCAGACAGGGGTGGTGGTTCCCCTGTTCAGAAAGAGGGACCAGAGGGTGTGTGCCAATTACAGGAGTATCACATTTCTCAGCCACCCTGGTAAAGTCTACTCCAAGGTGCTGGAAAGGAGCGTTCGGCCGAGGGAGGCGACCCGACCCCGGATAAGCGGACGATGATGGATGGATGGTTATTTTTTTACCATCGCTTTGGCGCCCCCCCCCCCCTTGCACCGCATATAGAGCATACCCACTTTTTGCGCCACTGTTTCTGTGTGATTATTCCCTCCAGAGATGTTTCTGTGTGATTATTCCTCCAGAGTTGATCGAGAGTGCGATGTACCTGTTCAGGGCGACGGGCGACCACACCTACCTGCAGCTGGGCCTCGACGCTCTGGAGTCCATCGAGAAGATCACCCGGACGCCCTGCGGATACGCCAGCGTAAGACCCGTCTGTCTGAGCCTGAAACACATGGGTCAGAGACAGAGAGACAGAGACTTTAGTCTGAACACATGGATCAGAGACAGAGAGACAGAGACTTTAGTCTGGACCACATGGGTCAGAGACAGAGAGACAGAGACTTTAGTCTGAAACTTGTTTGTATGGTGGTACATATAAGAACATGCAACGCTGCTGTGAAATACACAACAGCTCTGTTCAGGAAACTATGATAAATGTCCAACAAAAGTTCCTGCAAATTGTCCAAAAACAATCAAAGATATTCAGTTTACAATAATAAAAGCAGACTCGTTTTGGCATTTATTAGATTAGATTAGATTAGATTCAACTTTATTGTCATTGCACATGTAAGGACAGCCAGTACAACGAAATGCAGTTAACATCTAACCAGTAGTGCAATCATTAAAAAGTGCTTTTTCTTTATAGCAGTTAAAAAAGACATAAAACACAGAATGCAGTATGATCATGTTAGTCAAGGTTCCAGGTAACTTTATTGTCCCCGAGGGGCAAACTGTTGTACAGCCAGCAGACAGACATAAGGACAAGACACACAACAATACAGCAAAACATGAAATACCCACAGTATCTAAAACACAATAGTAAATAAATACATTTAAAACAGTCCATTATTAAAGTGCATTAGCAAATAAAGTGCGTAGAGTTCTGAGAAATCAGACCACCATATAACCATATAATATAATATATAATAATACATATAACAGTTGTAAAGGATCTGAATACTTCTTCCAGCGCTGTGTATTCCAGTGTAGTTTCACTAGAGGCTTTTATTTTGGTATTTCCCTAAAGTTTGAGTTTGTGTGTCTGCAGGTGAAAGATGTGCGAGATCACGCGCTGGACAACCGAATGGAGTCCTTCTTCCTGGCTGAAACCATCAAGTACCTGTACCTGCTCTTTGACCCCGCCCACTTCCTGCACGGCGGGGGGGCGGAGGGCGACGGGTCGTGGGAGGCGGGCGGCGAGGACGGCCAGTGTGTTTTAGGGGCGGGGGGGTTCATCTTCAACACGGAGGCTCACCCTCTGGACGCGGCCGCGCTGCACTGCTGCAGCCAGCACGCCGCCGAGCGCCGCGCGCTGGCTGACATCCTGCTGCACCACACGCAGGAAACACAGACACAGGGCCCGCCCCCCGGCCAATCACAGACACAGGACCCGCCCCCCGGCCAATCACAGACACAGGGACCACCCCCTGGCCAATCACAGACACAGGGCCCGCCCCCTGGCCAATCACAGACACAGGACCCGCCCCCCGGCCTATCGCAGCCACAGGGCCCGTCCCCCGGCCAATCACAGACACAGGACCTGCCCCCTGGCCAATCACAGACACAGGACCCACCCCCCAGCCAATCGCAGACACAGGGCCCGCCCCCCAGCCAATCAGAAAGCATTGCTCTGAAGCCCGGCGAGAAGAAGACGGCGCCGGCACTGTCCTGTCCCGTTCAGCCTTTCAGCGCTCGGTTCGCCGTTCTCGGACAAGTTTTCACCGACAACACGTGACGCTGCTGCGGTTCCAGACCAGTTTAGACTGACCAGACGAGAAGCAGAAACTAAAACGGGATCTGCACGTTGTTGTTTCTTTAGTTTTCAGCAGAATCTGCAGAATTTAGAGGAGTGTTTTTGAGCTCAGGGTGGAGACGATTTAACATTAAAAAAATCTGTGTGTTGCTGACTCGGCGCTGAACTCTCCAGCTGACGATCAGCTGATCAGTTTTCTCACCTTTCTTTTTACAACATGTCAACTTTTTCCCGCTTTCGGCGCTTTCAACATAAATTTTTTACATTTTTGGCTTTTTTTATCAATGCTTTCTTTTCTGCTTTTGACAGTTTATTTGTCTCCGGGCCAGTAAACTTTGTGGTTTGGGAAAGCTTTCAGGGAACAGACTGAACTTGTGAAGAGTTCTGAGGATCTGATGTCTGAGTGAAGCGCTGCAGCTGTGACGGATATTTATCAATTTAAACGTTGATTAATTTTACCGTCCTGGGACGTACGGCGCCGAGAGCTACAGACAGCTTTAACACTCGCCACGCGCCAAATACACCAACATTTACTACTAAAGAGAGGACGTTTTTGTCACTTTTTTTCAACATTTTTGTTGCTTTTTTCAGCGTTTGAGATGTTGCTGCGTGTTGAATGTGCAGACTGTAATTAGTCGGATTAGAAGGATTTAATGATTGAATTCAGATTATTTTATCACCAATTTATCTATTTAATTTAACTATTTTTTCCTAAAGATTTTGCTCTGATTTCCTCTTTCAGTTGCATTCAACAAAACAAAATAAAAAGGAACATGTATGTTACTAAAGAACACGCAGTTTAAAAACTATGTTTGTGTATGTGGATGTTTCTCATTTTACCGCCAACATGAAGGATTCTGGGTAAAGTCAGGGACGGTTTAGTAGAGAGGATATTTGGGACAAACCATCATGATGTGAATGTTTAATGTTGTGTAATATTTGGGGGGGAGGGGGGAGATCCTGCAGAGAGTATAACATATTTCAAAGTGATAATTTGCCTTTTTTTTTAATATGTTTTTGTATATTTTTTCACGTCAAAGACTAAAAAGTTTTCCCTCCTTAAAGATGAATAAAATGACCAAAACAAAAACACAGTTTCCTGCTTAAATACTTTTTCGATGTGCAGCGAAGAATGTGCACATCACTGTCGGTCATGTGACTTCTAACTACTTTGATCGGTATTAAAATCAGGATTATTAAACAGGATTCCTCGCTGACTTCTGGAAAGATGTTGTTTTTATTAAAGTTATAAACCAGAGAAAAACGCCTTCAACTACACACAGAGACACACACACACACACACACACACACACACACACACACACATAGAGAGAGAGAGAGAGACACACACACACTGAGACACACAGAGAGAGACACACACACAGACACACACATACATACACACACACACACACACAGTGTTAGTCATTGAGGAAGTGGTTAAAAGTACTCCGGGTGAACTCTGAATGCACCGAAGGTTAAGATCAGAATCAGAATCAGAAAAGCTTTATTGCCAAGTACGTTTTTTACACATACAAGAACTTAGTTTTGGTGTTTTGGTGTAGGAGCACGTCACACATTCTCTAAAATAAGTTAAACAAACAGGTTAAAAAGAACAAACAATATAAGTATAAATATATGTATATATATACACACACACACACAGAATGTATTAAAAATAAGAGAGTAATAGTTAAGATAAAAAGAGCAGATTAAGTACAGTGGCATGTAGAGCCAGAGGGGGGGGTGGAGAGAGTCAGGGTGGTTTCCAGGCCTTGTTGATAAGTCTAGTGGCAGAGGGGAAAAAACTGTCCTTGTGAAATGAGGTTTTGGTCCTGATGGACCTCAGCCTCCTGCCAGAGGGGAGTGTCTCAAAGAGTTTGTGTCCGGGGTGGGAGGGGTCAGCCACAATCTTTCCATCACGCTTCAGAGTCCTGGTGGCGTTTAGGTCCTGGAGCGGCGGCAGATTGCAGCCAATCACCTTCTCTGCTGACCGAATGACACGCTGCAGTCTACCCTTGTCCTTGGCAGTGGCAGCAGCGTACCAGATGGTGATGGAGGATGTGAGGACAGTCTGCCCTTGTCCTTGGCTGTGGCAGCAGCGTACCAGATGGTGATGGAGGATGTGAGGATGGACTCAATGATGGCTGTGTAGAAGTGCACCATCATTGTCTTTGGCAGGTTGAATTTCTTCAGCTGCCGCAGGAAGTACATCCTCTGTTGTGCTTTCTTGACGAGGGAGCTGATGTTCAGCTCCCACTTGAGGTCCTGGGAGATTATAGTTCCCAGGAAGCGGAAAGACTCCACAGTGTTAATTGTGGAGCCACAGAGGGTGATGGGGGCAGGTGGGGCTGAGTTCCTCCTGAAGTCCACAACCATCTCCACTGTCTTTAGAGCGTTGAGCTCTAGATCGTTTTGCTTGCACCACTTCACCAGGTGGTCAGCCTCCCACCTGTAGGTGGACTCGTCTCCATCAGAGACGAGTCCGATGAGGGAGGTGTCGTCCGCAAACTTCAGAAGCTTGACGGACTGGTGACTAGAGGTGCAGCTGTTGGTGTACAGGGAGAAGAGCAGAGGAGAAAGAACGCAGCCCTGAGGGGATCCGGTGCTGATGGTCTGTGAGTCGGAGAAGTCTTTCCCCAGCTTCACATGCTGCTTCCTGTCAGACAGGAAGTCAGTGATCCACCTGCAGGTGGAGTCAGGCACACCTAGCTGGGAGAGTTTCTCCTGAAGCAGAGCGAGGATGATGGTGTTAAAGGCAGAGCTGAAGTCCACAAACAGGATCCTGGCGTAGGTTCCTGCGGAGTCCAGGTGCCGGAGGATGTAGTGGAGGGCCAGGTTGACTGCATCGTCTACAGACCTATTGGCTCTGTAGGCAAACTGCAGTGGGTCCAGGAGGGGGTCCAGGAGGGGGTCGGTGATGGCTTTGAGGCGCTCAAAGAACTTCATAACCACAGAGGTCAGGGCGACGGGTCTGAAGTCATTAAGTCCTGTGGTCCTTGGCTTTTTGGGAACAGGGATGATTGTTGAGGACTTGAAACAGACTGGCATGTGACATGTCTCCAGTGAGGTGTTTAATGTCTGTGAACACTGGAGACAGCTGGTCAGCGCAGTGCTTCAAGCTGGATGGGGAGACAGCATCCGGTCCAGCAGCTTTCCTGGGGTTCTGTCTCCTGAACAGTCTGTTGACGTCTTCCTCATTGATGGAGAGAGTCATCACTGAGGTGGGTGGGGAGGTGGAGGGGGGGACCTTTAAGATGGGGGAGGTGGAGGTGATGCACTGTAGCTGGAGCTGTTGGGAGGTGTCGCGGGGAATGGTATCAGGGAAGACCCTTTGTTGGGAGGTGTTGAGGGGGATGGTTACAGGAGATGAAGTCTTTAAATACAGACTAAGCCTGATATGGTAGAAAGAAACATTATGAACCAGACAGTTGGTAGAAAAACAGGAAATGTGTATGAGAAAAAGGGAGCTGTGCAACACATGCGGCCCCAACACATGCGGCCCCAACCCTGGCGGCGATGACAGTCTGCCTAGAGACAAGAAGCCCTGTGAGGAGAGAATGAAGACACAGGGAAAGCTGAGATCGAGGCTCACTTCGGACGAGATGGTGGACCGAGCCTCGACTTGATGTCTGTTGCTAGGGAAACTTAGACTCCGTTTGTGAACCCACAATTGTGTTGTAACTCTTATGCTGGACTCAGTAAACGTTAGCCTGACAAGCCAGCCCCACATCCAGATGTTGGGTCTGGGTCTGACCCACATCCAGATGTTGGTTCTGGGAGCTCCCCATTGGCTGGGCTCAATCCGAGGGGCGGGATCAACGGTTGTCTTTCAAATTCCCTCTGCACCAATAGGATAGCTCTCCAACCAACCAGAGCAACGCTAGTTGATAGATTCAACTTTAAACTCCGAACACATCTTCCTTTTTGATCCTTGTGTTTGGTGAATTTAAGTCCGATAAAAGAAGGCGCGGGAATTAGTAAATTGGAGTCAGATTAATCTGGCCTTCGGGCCTGTCTTTTGGACAATTACCACTACAGAGCCTAAATCATAATTATAATTCTAGTAATTGCACAGCCTTACAATAACTCAGTTTCATCTACATGCTTTAAGGAAAATGAAATCCTCACGTCTGTTGCTCTCCGGAGTATCTGTAGGAAGGAGTTTCACATGAATAGTCTCAAAGATAAAGATCAACACGTAAAAAGCAGTATTAACTTATGTATTTCCTTCAGCCTGGACTCTCTGTCTCCATGTCTGTGTGTCTGAGTGTCTGATGGAACAACAACCTCTGAAACTGGTCCAGTATTAAACCAGAACCAAGCTGTAATGTTACCCTACAGGACTAATGTTCAGCAGCAGTTAGTAACAAGCTGTAATGTTACCCTACAGGACTAATGTTCAGCAGCAGTTAGTAACAAGCTGTAATGTTACCCTACAGGACTAATGTTCAGCAGCAGTTAGAGTCACTAAAAGTTCTGTTGTTGCTGCTGACAGCAGATTATTGACTAACTGCATAGACTGTAAATATGATGTCTATGTTTGAGATATGTTTTCTCTCGTTTGGTGGGTGTGTCTCAGGTCAGGTGATACTCAATCAGCAGAGACGTCTGTAAACTCGTGGTGATAAAACATTTAAAACTGCATCAGCGTTTAACGTTGACGCCATATTACATGAGAGGGTTTCATTTCGAGGTCCTAAAGGCGCATCACTGAAGTGTAGGCCTCCTCAAGTGGAATACTGTGATTATACAACAACGGTTACCAACAAAATAAGTGATAATCAGTCTGTATTCATATTGTGGAGCAATTCGCTCTGAAATACAAAAAACAGTTTAGTAAACCAGCCGATTTACCGTGGGATTTATCAATCTGAATAAATCCCCCCCCCGCACATATAAACACAAAACTGCTTTGCTAACTCCATCGTGTTGTAAGTAAGACATCTGCTGAAAAAGTTATTGTATTCATTAGCATGATTGACGTACTGTTTAGTTCACAAACATCCAACACACCAAAGTACAAAGACATAGGCACCACACGCGAGCTTTTATTTTGAAAAGGCGAAGCTCGGGGATGGCACCAGCCGGGAGGGCGTGAGACAGGAGCATAGACTGTATATTGTTAATATATTATGTTATTAATACCCTGTGGGGTCTAAAATCCAGCTGTTCCACTAGCTGCTCCCTCTAGAGGTCTGGAGAACTTCCGTTGTGTAATCTGGATGCTGCGTTTTTTTGTTGCATTTGTTTTTGGGGTTTGTGTGCTTTTCTTTTTGCATCTTTTTTATTTGCAGCACATTTGTGTATTTGGTTGTGTTGTGTTGTGTATATTTGCAGCGCATTTGCTGAATGCTGCGCATGTGTTGTCAAATTAATGAAGATGTTTTCTTAAATTGCTTGTGTTTTGTCTATTTGCATGTGTTTTCTTAAGTTGCAGGGTGTTTGCCACCCTATCGGCCACCGTATCTTTCCATTGTTCCAACAATCACCACTCTGGTTTGGTTGAAATAAACCCTTAATTCACCCATTTACATGTGGAAATATGCTGGCTCTATACACGCTAAAAGTCCTGATTATTTACATGGAGTCTGGTGGAGATATGCTGGTGAAACTGCTCCCAGCCCGATGTTGAGTTACTCTTAAAGATCACAAAGAAGCCTCAGGAAGGAAACATTTCAAAGTTAAATCACAACTATTGGTCATCACATGTTCTTGCAGTGTAAAGCAACGCCAGTTGTGAAGATAAACTAACTTCAGCTTTTCAGCATTCACACGCAGTTTCTGCATTTTCGAGTTCTCCGTTTGTTGTTCAGCTTCAGCAGAAACCCCCCTCTGTCATTCAGGGTGGGACCCTCACTTCTCTCCTCTCCTTCCTCCCTTGTCATCTTTCCTCTCGTTCTCTCCCTCCCTCCCTCTCTGGGTGAGTTCTTCACTTTTATTTGACCTTTTTATCACTTAATTTTCTTCCCTCCGTTCTCTTTTGTCTCTTAAAATGTTTACTGTCTTTCCTCCCTCCCTTCTTCCCTCCCTCCCTCTATCCTCCCTCCCTCTCTCCCTCTATTCTCCCTCCCTCTCTCCTCCCTCCTTCTATCCTCCCTCTCTCTCTCCTCCCTCTCTCTCTCCTCCCTCCCTCTCGCCTCTCTCCCTCCCACAATCCTCCCTCCTCTATGCTCCCTCCCTCTCTCTCCTCCCTCTCACTATCCTCCATCCCTCTATCCTCCCTCCCTCCCACCCTCTATCCTCCCTCCCTCCCACCCTCTATCCTCCCTCTCTCTATCCTCCCTCCCTCCCTCTATCCTCCCTCTATCCTCCCTCTATCCTCCCACCCTCTATCCACCCTCCCTCTATCCTCCCTCTCTTCCACCCTCTATCCTCCCTCTCTCTATCCTCCCTCCCTCCCTCTATCCTCCCTCTATCCTCCCTCTATCCTCCCACCCTCTATCCTCCTCCTCCCTCCCTCCCTCTCACTATCCTTCCTCCCTCTATCCCCCGCCCCGGGTGTGTCTCTGGATCAGTGAGTATCGATGACATCACAATGACTAATTGCTGAGTATTTAAAACAGATCAGACATCTCGTTCTCTGTTCTTCTGCTCTGTTCTGTTCCTCTTCATCATTCACCGTCTTAAATCTACTTTACACTTGATTACGAAATCACATGACATCCTCTGTGTTTCCAAAAGGATAAGTCTTTATTTGACTCACATTTACTGACATTATCTCTGACATATATGAATTTTTTTATTATTGTGTCATGAATACAATAAAACATGCCCAGCCCACACAGGCTTACAAGACTCTATTACTGAGGACAAAGGACCAGATGCCGAAGTAACAACATAAACAAATAAACCTTTAAGTCTTTGTTCAAAAGTCGCCAACGTACAAATATTAAAGTGCTCATATTATGCTGTTTGGCTTTTTTGTGCACATTATAAGTTTATAAAGTGAAAAAGCCCAAAGTCCCCCCCAAAGGGACTTACCATCTCCAACAGAAAACACTGTTCACAAACTGCTCCAAACAGCTCTGTTGTAGTCCAGCCTTTACTTCAGAGACAAACGTGGTCACTTTGGAACACACGTTATAATGCTCGCCTAGCTGCTAGCATGACACGCCCTCATACTCTGCTTCTGACTGGCTAGTAGTCCTTACCTAGGTACTGTCAGGGCCCTCATACTCTGCTTCTGACTGGCTAGTAGTCCTTACCTAGGTACTGTCAGGGCACGCCCTCATACTCTGCTTCTGACTGGCTAGTAGTCCTTACCTAGGTACTGTCAGGGCACGCCCTCATACTCTGCTTCTGACTGGCTAGTAGTCCTTACCTAGGTACTGTCAGGGCACGCCCTCATACTCTGCTTCTGACTGGCTAGTAGTCCTTACCTAGCTACTGTCAGGACACGCCCTCATACTCTGCTTCTGACTGGCTAGTAGTCCTTACCTAGCTACTGTCAGGACACGCCCTCATACTCTGCTTCTGACTGGCTAGTAGTCCTTACCTAGCTACTGTCAGGGCCCTCATACTCTGCTTCTGACTGGCTAGTAGTCCTTACCTAGCTACTGTCAGGGCTCGCCCTCATACTCTGCTTCTGACTGGCTAGTAGTCCTTACCTAGGTACTGTCAGGGCACGCCCTCATACTCTGCTTCTGACTGGCTAGTAGTCCTTACCTAGGTACTGTCAGGGCACGCCCTCATACTCTGCTTCTGACTGGCTAGTAGTCCTTACCTAGCTACTGTCAGGACACGCCCTCATACTCTGCTTCTGACTGGCTAGTAGTCCTTACCTAGGTACTGTCAGGGCACGCCCTCATACTCTGCTTCTGACTGGCTAGTAGTCCTTACCTAGGTACTGTCAGGGCACGCCCTCATACTCTGCTTCTGATTGACATAGAGTTGTGATACTGATTGAAGTCCCTTGATTGACATTTATAGATAGATACTTTATTGATCCCCAAGGGGAAATTCAAGAAAGGGGAAATTGAAGTCTGTATTCATCCATTTCCATACTTAAAAAATCACAAAGCTGACCATCTATCAACATCATTCTGTGTATTTTTACATGTTTCGAGTTGTCTAATAAGCTCCAACAATGCAGAGCAACACATATCAGAGGAAAGTATATATTCGGGGAACCTTCTTGGTCTTTTAGTTTGAACTACAGAAATATTTCCATCGTTTAGTTGAGCAACGATAGAGAATATTCAGGTAAATTACATTTATCTCCGATGAGATCAATACAAGAGGTTTCATTTTTATCCATAAGATCTGTGGAGGTAATTACTTTACAGTGGACGTGAGGGGTTATTATATAATCCACTACAGCCTGTTACTGATGTTGATGATTTTGTATATAATGATTCCTAATCGGCATCAAAGCCAAAACAACCTTGAATCACAGAGATGCAGATTCACACGGGACTAACACAAACAAAGACTATAAGGGTGTTTTCACACAGCCCTCAAAAATAACTCTTATCTATTAGTCAGCATTTTTGGGGCAATGGTCCACTTTAAGAGGACTGAGTTTGGTTTAAAGAGGACTAGATGTGAAAACACCCTTAAAAACCCCCTGTGTGATTGGCTGAATACGATTGATGCTTCAAGAACTCTGACTGATGTTTAAACATTTATCTCTGACGCTGTTGAATGTATTAAGAGAACTGGATACATTGTTGGAAATCACCGTCACCAAACCCACCAGACTCCATGTAAATCATCAGGACTTTTAGCGTGTATAGAGCCAGCATATCTCCACCAGACTCCATGTAAATAATCAGGACTTTTAGCGTGTATAGAGCCAGCATATTTCCGCCAGACTCCATGTAAATAATCAGGACTTTTAGCGTGTATAGAGCCAGCATATTTCCGCCAGACTCCATGTAAATAATCAGGACTTTTAGCGTGTATAGAGCCAGCATATTTCCACCAGACTCCATGTAAATAATCAGGACTTTTAGCGTGTATAGAGCCAGCATATCTCCACATGTAAATGGGTGAATTAAGGGTTTATTTCAAACCAGAGTGGTGATTGTTGGAACAGTGGAAAGATGAACCAAGACGACTTTTGATAGTTTTATTTAGGTTCTGTCCACTTTGAATAAAGTGTGTTTTACGATGATAAAAGTCCTGATTATTTACATGGAGTCTGGTGTAGTTTGGTGATGGTGATTTCGGGGCTGTTTCATGTTAAACTAAAAGGATCTTCCTCTTTAACTAAAAGGTCTATCTCTGTAGGGATCCATCCCATAATGTTGTCAGACTCTTAGAATAATAATCTGAGTCTGTCAGTGGACGCACGTTAACGTTAGGTGGCAGCTTGTTCTTGTCTTGATGACGTCTGTTCAGTTAGATCATTTACTTTAACACTTTTCCAGACAGGAGGAGCTTCCGTTCTCCATGTCTGTGTCTTTTTTAATTTACTGAGCAGTGGGAGTTCCTCCTCCCAGCTGATCCTCCGAGTAATCTCATTACTCCGAGGAGATTTACAAACACTGGGAGGAGTTTAGTGAACCAGTGAAGTAAATCTAGAGATTTACACACATACGTTATATTTTATGTATTTTAAAGGCATATGTTTCCAGATTTCAATGCTCCACTGGGGTCTGAGAGTGGTAATATTTAAAAATGTATATATTATGGAAAGATGGATGTAATCCCCATAAGTGGTTTGTTCCAGCATCATTCTGAGCTATATTTAGTTTCTAGAGGTGGCGTCCTCTAGTGGCCGCAGTAGTTCTGACGGGAGCAAAGCAGGAAGTAAGATGAGGAAGTATATGCTCTGGCGTTCCCCCTCTCATTCCCCCTGCTCTGATGTTTCCTCCTCTCATTCCCCCTGCTCTGGCGTTTCCTCCCTCTCATTCCCCCTGCTCTGGTGTTTCTCCCTCTCATTCCCCTGCTCTGGTGTTCCCCCTCTCATTCCCCATGCTCTGGTGTTCCCCCTCTCATTCCCCCTGCTCTGGTGTTTCCTCCTCTCATTCCCCCTGCTCTGGTGTTCCCCCTCTCATTCCCCCTGCTCTGGTGTTTCCCCCTCTCATTCCCCCTGCTCTGGTGTTCCTCCCTCCCTCATTCCCCACTGCTCTGGTGTTCTCCCACCTGCATGCGCTCTAAAGAACCAACACGTAGCGTTGCAGATGGAGCCTGAGTAGAGATGTTCCCACCGAGTGAAACCAGTAACCCTCAGGTCTCTCGCTCTGGGCGAGGTTGATGTTCAGAGTCGGCTGTCGAGGTCTGACATCGTCTCTGAGGAGCGGTCGACTTCCTGTAAGCATGACATCATCACCGAGCACGTGCAGTGCAGACAGGAACACACACACACACACACACACACACACACACACACATAGAGACACACACACACACACACAC
>NW_027595598.1:35000-41224 GCF_031162955.1 Sander vitreus | reverse complement strand
GGTTGGGTGTCACGATTTGTCTAGTGCAGGAACCCAAAAGCAGACCAGGACAGGGGGAAGTGGACATTACAAGGTGAGTATTTATTTGGTCCAGCTGGTCGGCGGGGAGCGAGGCTGGAGGGCTGCAGGGTTTTGTGCTGATCCAAATGTGCTGCAGAGAAGCAGACAGCCAGGCAGGTGTGACACTCGTCTATCAGAGCTCCTGAGAGCAGCTGTGGATCATCCAGCAGGGGGCGCTGCTGGACTCTTTCCACTGCAGCCTCGTAGTTGATCAGGAATGAGGCGTCTTCAGCTCTCAGCTCCTCCTCTGTGGCTCTGACTGTGTCTGAAAGAGCTGCTATCTCTCTGCTCAGAGCCTCCATCTTCTCCTTCATCCTCTGACTCTTCTGCTCCTCTTCCTCCCTCAGTGCAGCCATCCTGGCCTCCTCTTCCTCTTCTAGAAACTGGTGAAGCTTCTTAAACTGATCCTTAATCTGCGTCTCTGTGCGTCGGGCCTGGACCTTCAGGTGTTCATCGATGGGTCTGATTCTGTGGTTGGAGTGTTTTTCTGAATGTAGACAGACGACACACACTGGCTGCTGATGGTCCAGACAGAAGAGTTTGAGTTTCTCAGAGTGCAGACTGCAGAGAGCCCCTGAAGCTCTCTGATCTCTCTGCTGTAAGAAACTCTCACACAGCTTCTTTAAGTCCACGTTACGAGGTGGTTCTGGTCTTGAAGATCTTCTCTTACAAACTGGACACTCCTGTGTCTGTTTCTCTGTCCACCAGCTCTTCAGACAGTCTTTACAGAAGCTGTGACTACACGACACAACAGGATCTCTAAAGACTTCATGACAGACCGGACAGCAGAAGTCCTCTGACGTGGAAGCCATTTGGTTTTCTGAGAGCAGCTGAAAACAGCAGAAACAGCTAAATGTTAAAACAGGAAGTCAGTTGTGTTTTCCCTGCCTTCAGGGCGGTCTGCCTGAAGAGGTTTATTTGAACCCAAACCATTATCTTTTCCTAAACTTAAAGGAGAATTACGGCCAATTTTTTGTTAATCTTGATCGCTATAAATTTGCGTGTACTTTCGTTCTAAAAAGTACTATATGAGCTTCCACTGAGCTAAAACAGCAGTTGTCGGGGCAAGTTTCAGAGTGAGTTTGTACCTCTTAACAGACACCAAATGCAATTAATATGAACTTTACGTGACAACAAGATGCATTTTCAACTCAGACTTTGTTTTAATTGACCTACCCTGCCTCGATTCTGCAGGTAGCTAGCTTGCCCTGTTAGCTGTTAGCTGCTAGCTGTTAGCTGTTAGCTGCTAGCAGCTAGCTGCCGTCTGTGATAAGTGTGTTCAGCCCAAATCATCACGCAGCAGTTCCGTGTGTATTTGTAGCTCATCCATTTTGTGTGTGATCAATCTGGTGCAGTAGTTCCCTTAGCCACACACACACACACGGTACACACACACGGACACACACACATACACACACACGGTACACACACACAGACAGACACACACACACGGTACACACACACACATACACACACAGACACACACACACAGACAGACACACGGTACACACACACACACACACGGCACACACACACGGTACACACACACGGTACACACACAGACAGACACACACACACACACACAGATGGTACACACACACAGACAGACACACACACACACACACACACAGATGGTACACACACACAGACACACACACATACACACACACACGCGGTACACACACACAGACAGACACAGACACACACACATATACACACACACGGTACACACACACAGACAGACACACACACA
Organism: Sander vitreus; assembly: GCF_031162955.1. Taxonomy (NCBI): domain Eukaryota; kingdom Metazoa; phylum Chordata; class Actinopteri; order Perciformes; family Percidae; genus Sander; species Sander vitreus. Next base: position 39,411 of record NW_027595598.1, on the reverse strand, counting down.
CGGTACACACACACAGACAGGCAGACACACACGGTACACACACACAGACACACACGGTACACACACACACAGACAGACACACGGTACACACACACACACACACGGCACACACACACAGACAGACACACACATCACACACAGCACACACACAGAGACACAACACACAGACACACGGTACACACACACACGGATGGTACACACACAGACACACACACACACACAGAGACACACAGACACACGGGACACACACACAGTACACACACACACACACACACGGCACACACAGTACACACACACACACACACACGGCACACACACACACATAAAGACACGGTACACACACACACACAGTACACACACACAGACAGACACACACACGGTACACACACACACACAGAGACACACGGTACACACACACACACACACGGCACACACACACACATAAAGACACGGTACACACACACACACGGTACACACACACACACAGTAGACACACACACACACACAGACACAGACACAGACAGTACACACACACAGACAGACACAGACAGACACACACATGGTACACACACACACACACACACACACGGTAGACACACACACACACACACACGGTAGACACACACACACACACACCATATTGAAATTGAAAATGAGACCAGAGACCATTGTTGTTTCTCTTTTTTCTTTAATCAAAGATCAAACACCTGGATTCATTATTTACAAAACAGAAACATCTGTAGTCAGCTGATGGTCAGATACAGGGGGGGCAACATCAGACGAACCAGATGTTGGCCAGCTTCACAGAGCCAGAGAAGACGAACTGCATCAGAGAGTCCACTTCAGACACCTGCAGACACACAACCAGATATCATCACACACACACACACAACCAGAGATGATCACACACACACACAACCAGAGATTATCACACACAAACACACACAACCAGAGATTATCACACACACACAACCAGAGCATCACACACACACACACACACACCCAGAGATCATCACACACACACACACACAACCAGAGATCATCACACACACACACACACACACACAGCACACACACGACACACACACACACAACCAGATCATCACACACACACAACCAGGGATTATCACACACACAACCAGATCATCATACACACACACAACCAGAGATCATCACACACACACAACCAGATCATCACACAAACACACACAAATCCAGATATTATCACATACACACACACACACGCTAGTCATGTGTGTGTCTGCAGGTGTGTGTGTGAACCGTGTGTGTGTGTACCTTGTCTCTGTGTGTGTGTGTGTGTGTGTGTCTTGTCTCTGTGTGTGTGTGTGTACACCTTGTCTCTGTGTGTGTGTCTACCTTGTCTCTGTGTGTGTGTGTGTGTCTGTGTGTGTGTATGTGTACCTTGTCTGTGTGTGTGTGTGTGTGTGTGTGTGTACCTTGTCTGTGTGTGTGTGTGTTTTACCTTGTCTCTGTGTGTGTGTACGTTGTCTGTGTGTGTGTGTGTGTGTGTGTGTGTACCTTGTCTCTGTGTGTGCCCTTGTCTGTGTGTGTGTACCTGTCTATGTCTCTGTGTGTGTGTACCTTGTCTCTGTGTGTGTGTGTACCTGTCTCTGTCTGTGTGTGTGTGTGTGTGTACCTTGTCTCTGTGTGTGTGTGTGTACCTTGTCTCTCTCTCTCTGTGTGTGTGTGTACCTTGTCTCTCTCTGTGTGTGTGTGTGTACCTTGTCTCTCTGTGTGTGTACCTTGTCTCTGTGTGTGTGTGTGTGTGTGTACCTTGTCTCTCTGTGTGTGTGTGTGTGTGTACCTTGTCTCTCTGTGTGTGTGTGTGTGTGTGTGTCTTGTCTCTCTGTGTGTGTGTGTGTGTGTGTGTGTGTACCTTGTCTCTGTGTGTGTGTGTGTGTGTGTGTACCTTGTCTCTCTCTGTGTGTGTGTGTGTGTGTGTATACCTTGTCTCTCTGTGTGTGTTTAAACACTGTCTGCAGCAGTAGCGCCCCCCACAGGTGCTGCAGGTGTAGTGGGAAGGGAAGCCGCAGACGCAGCAGAAGTGACGGGGGGGCAGAGAGGAGGGGGGGGCCGCCGCTGACAGGTAGTTAGGCTCCGCCCGCTCCGACAGGTTCTGCCAATCAGAGGACAGGAAAACAGACTCAGCGAGGCACCTCATTGGCCAGCAAACAGCCAGAAAAACAACCAAATAAGGTCAGATAGAGTCTGGCTAATCCACACAGCAGAACAACCTGCTCTGGTTTATTGGCATTACTTTAAACCAATCACAGTCATCGTGGGTGGGGCTTAGCTCCAGACAGAGCCATGGTGCCTCTTGTTTTGGTAGAACATGTGTACGTAGGGAGGCGGGCTCTGGAAGTAAAACGGCTGTTGAGTGACAGATGAGAGTTTTACTCAAAAAAAATACATTTCATTTGATTGGCCGTTGTTGTAGGTCTATCCGTTGCTCTGATTGGTTGTAGGTCTATCAGTTGCTCTGATTGGTTGTAGGTCTATCAGTTGTCAGCCAGTCAGAAATAGTCGAGGGAGGAGAGTAAAGATGGAAAGCTCCTAAAGCTTAGTTCCATATAAATGCACGGATTATTCCTTGTTTTGTCGTTAGTGAAAAACAATATTGACCTCGTACGATCCCCGTCTCATCTACTATCCCGTCTCATCTACTATCCCCGTCTCATCTACTATCCCGTCTCATCTACTATCCCCGTCTCATCTACTATCCCCCGTCACATCTACTATCCCGTCTCATCTACTATCCCGTCTCATCTACTATCCCCGTCTCATCTACTATCCCCCGTCTCATCTACTATCCCCGTCTCATCTACTACATCTACTATCCCGTCTCATCTACTATCCCGTCACATCTACTATCCCCCGTCTCATCTACTATCCCCCGTCACATCTACTATCCCGTCTCATCTACTATCCCCGTCTCATCCACTATCCCGTCTCATCTACTATCCCGTCTCATCTACTATCCCGTCTCATCTACTATCCCGTCTCATCTACTATCCCCCGTCTCATCTACTATCCCCCGTCACATCTACTATCCCCCGTCTCATCTACTATCCCCGTCTCATCCACTATCCCCGTCTCATCCACTATCCCCCGTCTCATCTACTATCCCGTCTCATCTACTATCCCCCGTCTCATCTACTATCCCGTCACATCTACTATCCCGTCTCATCTACTATCCCCGTCTCATCTACTATCCCCGTCTCATCTACTATCCCGTCACATCTACTATCCCCCGTCTCATCTACTCTATCCCGTCTCATCTACTATCCCCCGTCTCATCTACTCTATCCCGTCACATCTACTATCCCCCGTCTCATCTACTATCCCCGTCTCATCTACTATCCCCGTCTCATCTACTATCCCCCGTCTCATCTACTATCCCCGTCTCATCTACTATCCCCGTCTCATCTACTATCCCCCGTCTCATCCACTATCCCCCGTCTCATCTACTATCCCCCGTCTCATCTACTATCCCCGTCTCATCTACTATCCCCCGTCTCATCTACTATCCCCGTCTCATCTACTATCCCCCGTCTCATCTACTATCCCCGTCTCATCTACTATCCCCGTCTCATCTACTATCCCCGTCTCATCTACTATCCCTCCCGTCTCATCTACTATCCCCCGTCTCATCTACTATCCCCGTCTCATCTACTATCCTCCCGTCTCATCTACTATCCCCGTCTCATCTACTATCCCCGTCTCATCTACTATCCCCCCCGTCTCATCTACTATCCCCCGTCTCATCTACTATCCCTCCCGTCTCATCTACTATCCCCCGTCTCATCTACTATCCCCTGTCTCATCTACTATCCCGTCTCATCTACTATCCCCCGTCTCATCCACTATCCCCCGTCTCATCTACTATCCCCCGTCTCATCTACTATCCCCCGTCTCATCCACTATCCCCCGTCTCATCTACTATCCCGTCTCATCTACTATCCCGTCTCATCTACTATCCCCCGTCTCATCTACTATCCCGTCTCATCTACTATCCCCGTCTCATCCACTATCCCCCGTCTCATCTACTATCCCGTCACAGCTACTATCCTCCCCGTCTCATCTACTCTATCCCCTGTCTCATCTACTATCCCCCGTCACATCTACTATCCCGTCACATCTACTATCCCCCGTCACATCTACTATCCCCCGTCTCATCTACTCTATCCCAAAAAACGAGAATACGTTCAATCTTAAAAGTGGCGTTTCCATCCTAAATATGATTTTAAAACAGACATTTGACTCGGGTACATTCACAAAAAGACCCTAGGTGGCATTTTGGCGAGGGTTAGGCTTTAAAGGACTGTGTGGAGGTCTGGGGGAACGCCTGTAGAAGCACACTACAGAAGAGAGAACGAGAACAGATATTATC
>NW_027595598.1:25000-30000 GCF_031162955.1 Sander vitreus | reverse complement strand
GAAGGGGGGGCCAGTAGGGGGCCAGTAGGGGGGGGCCAGTAGGGGGCCAGTAGGGGGCCAGTAGGGGGCGAGAAGGTAGGCGAGAATGCGGCCAGTAGGGGGCTAGAAAGTGCCAGTAGGGGGCCAGAAGGCAGCAGTAGGGCCAGTAAGGGGGCGAGCAGGCGAGTAGGGGGCCAGAAGGCGCCAGCAGGGGGGCCAGAAGGGGCCAGAATGCGGCAAGTAGGGGGGCCAGTAGGGGGGCCAGCAGGCTGCCAGCAGGGGGGCGGAAGGGGACCAGTAGGCGGCCAGCAGGGGGCAAGAAGGGGGACGCAGTAGGGGGCCAGAAGGGGGACCAGTAGGCAGGCAGTAGGGGGGCCAGAAGGGGAGCAGCAGCAGGGGGCCAGTAGGCGCCAGCAGGCGGCCAGAAGGCGACAGAAGGTGGCGAGGGCGGCAAGTAGGGGGCCAGTAGGCTGCCAGTAGGGGCCAGTAGGGGGCCAGTAGGCGCAGAAGGCGGCGAGGCACGCAGAAGGTGGCAGTAGGGGGCAAGTAGGGGGGCCAGCAGGCGGCCAGCAGGGGGGGCCAGAAGGCGGCCAGCAGGGGGCCAGAAGGCTGCAGCAGGGGGCCAGCAGGCGCCAGAAGGGGCGAGAAGGGGCCAGAAGGGGGCCAGCAGGCTGCCAGAAGGGGGCCAGCAGGGGCTAGCAGGCTGCCAGCAGGCCAGAAGGGGGCCAGAAGGCAGCCAGCAGGCGTGCCAGAAGGGGCAGTAGGGGGCGAGAAGGGGCCAGAAGGCGTGCAGAAGGGGCGCAGTAGGGGGCGAGTAGGCGGCAGAAGGGGGCGAGTAGGGGGCGAGTAGGCGCAGATATATGATCAAAATAATAACAATAACAATCATAACAATAAGAGCTTATATAGCTGGGGAGCTTGCTGGCCTTAGTGACAGTTGCGTCCACTTGTTACCCAAAATGAACGTCAGTTCACTCATTCTCCGAACGTTAAAACAAAGATGAAGGAGCTTGAGTGACATTTACTCATTATGGAATAAATAAGTCAGTGATGTGGCTGGTCTTCATAGCTCTGCTGGGTTATTGCCAACATGTTAACATGTTGTTAACATGAACGTTTGACTACTGTGTACAGATATACGTTGTATATAATAAAGTGTATACATGCATACATATACACATACATACATACATACATGTAAACAGATCTATGAAGCTTGTAAACACTAGTGTAAATGATCCAGTAGATGGCGCCAATGTTCAATCAATGTTGGAGTTACAATCATGGATGTATTAAAGGAGACTCCCGGTCTATTCCCCCCCGTAGCTGTGTTGGGTGTAAATGTGGAGAGCTGTCAGTAGAGAAGAACTAAACCTACACCGTGTTAGCCTCCTGCTAGCGTTAGCATCCAACAGGCTGAAACAGGGCAGGTTTTAAACCTGTTTTTAGCCTCTAAACAGGCTCCAAATGTCATTACCAGAGCTCCCCATGTGCAGAGATTCCTTCTGAGGGAACACAGGGAATCTGACTGGAATATTGGATTGTAGGAGTTCAACAATCAACTAGTGTTGACTTGACTGGAAAACAGGAAATAAACACAGCTATGTGCTGGCTGGATTAACAACGTTTATGTCTTTCTGTCACATCTCCAGCAGTCAGATTCCCTGTGTTCCCTCAGAAGGAATCTCTGCACATGGGGAGCTCTGGTAATGACATTTAGAGCCTGTTTAGAGGCTTAAAACAGGTTTAAACCTGCCCTGTTTCAGCCTGTTGGGTGCTAACGCTAGCAGGAGGCTAACACGGTGTAGGTTTAGTTCTTCTCTACTGACAGCTCTCCACATTTACACACAACACAGCTACGGGGGGGAATAGACCGGGAGTCTCCTTTAAGGTTACAATGCATTCTTCCAGCAGTGCAGGTCACACAAGCTGATGAAGTACTACAATTTAATTAATCGTATTATTTTGATACTGTCAGTACTTTTAGAGCAACTTGTATAATGGATGAAGGGCCTGGAACGTGTATTGAATTAATTGAAATACATTTAAACCTAAAGGCTATATCATAGGTTTACTGTGTAGGCCTATTGATTTACTTGAATTCACTCAATACTTTTTTTTTTTTTGGGGGGGGGGGGCACGTCTGGCGACAACGCTTAGGTGTGGCGGCGTACTTATCAACTAGGATGTACACTGGCGACGGTGTAGTCAATCCACACGTTAGAGTCACACGACTGTCTCCTTCGGTCGGTTCTCCTTGGCACCATCCACTCGCCATAGTATGTAGACCTGTCACCTCTTCACACAGGATCTGTGTGTGTGTGTGTGTGTGTGTGTGTGTGTGTGTGTGTGTGTGTGTGTGTGTGTGTGTGTGTGTGTGCGTGTACCTCATAGTCGGTCCCCTTGCTGTTGAGGGCGATGTTGATGGTGAAGGTGGAGGAGTCGTGATGCGGCCGCAGAGACGGCTGCTCATCAGGACGATAACGCACCACAAAGTTCATGATGGCCTGAGCCTGAACACACACACACACACACACACACACACACAAAGAGACAGACACACACACACACACACACACACACACACACACACACAAAGAGACAGACACACACACACACACAGAAATATTACACTTTTTTAACTTATTTAGTGAATAGTGACGTGATAGTGACAGTGTGTAGCCCACTAGTGACAGTGTTGAGTCCACTAGTGACAGTGTTGAGTCCACTAGTGACAGTGTGTAGTCCACTAGTGACAGTGTTGAGTCCACTAGTGACAGTGTGTGAGTCCCACTAGTGACAGTGTGTAGCCCACTAGTGACAGTGTGTAGCCCACTAGTGACAGTGTGTGAGTCCCACTAGTGACAGTGTGTAGCCCACTAGTGACAGTGTTGAGTCCACTAGTGACAGTGTTGAGCCCACTAGTGACAGTGTTGAGTCCACTAGTGACAGTGTTGAGTCCACTAGTGACAGTGTGTAGCCCACTAGTGACAGTGTTGAGTCCACTAGTGACAGTGTTGAGTCCACTAGTGACAGTGTGGAGCCCACTAGTGACAGTGTTGAGTCCACTAGTGACAGTGTGGAGCCCACTAGTGACAGTGTGGAGCCCACTAGTGACAGTGTGTAGCCCACTAGTGACAGTGTGGAGCCCACTAGTGACAGTGTGGAGCCCACTAGTGACAGTGTTGAGTCCACTAGTGACAGTGTTGAGTCCACTAGTGACAGTGTGTAGCCCACTAGTGACAGTGTGTAGCCCACTAGTGACAGTGTGGAGCCCACTAGTGACAGTGTGGAGCCCACTAGTGACAGTGTGGAGCCCACTAGTGACAGTGTTGAGCCCACTAGTGACAGTGTGTAGCCCACTGGTGACAGTGTGAGCCCACTGGTGACAGTGTGTAGCCCACTAGTGACAGTGTTGAGTCCACTAGTGACAGTGTGGAGCCCACTAGTGACAGTGTGGAGCCCACTAGTGACAGTGTGGAGCCCACTAGTGACAGTGTGGAGCCCACTAGTGACAGTGTGGAGCCCACTAGTGACAGTGTGGAGCCCACTAGTGACAGTGTGGAGCCCACTAGTGACAGTGTGGAGCCCACTAGTGGGGCCTGTACCTTGGGATAGTAGCCTGGGTAGAGTTTCTCGGTGACAGGAACAATGTACTCTTTGAGGAACTTGAGCCACTCCTTCTCAAATCCAATCTGGACCATGTGGATATCAACGGTGGGGACGTTTTCATAACCCCCGGCCAGACGCTCGTCCTGAACACACACACACACACACACACACACACACTCTTAAAGATGCAAAACGACCCCACAAAGATACAAAATGACTAACCCTTCTCCCTTGACTCCCTCCTCCCGTCTGTCTGACCCAGTCAGACGGGTTAGTGGGTTACCTTGTGTGAGCCTCCGGACCACTCGCCATGATGCTCCATGGTCTCTACCAGATGATCACACATCTTCTCAGAGAAGGCCGGAAACCAGTACACATCTGGACAGGGCTGGGAGACACACAGTGGTGTCAGCATTTGATTGTAACGTTGGTATTTGTCAACCTGGACTCTATGTCTCCATGTTTCTGTGTCTGAGTGTCTGATGGGACAACAAGCTCTGAAACTGGTCCAGTATTAAACAAGAAACAGGCTGTAATGTAAAACTATAGGACTAATGTTCACCCACCAGACTCCATGTAAATAATCAGGACTTTTATCATCGTAAAAAAACACACTTCATTCAAAGTGGACAGAAACTAAATCAAACTACCAAAAGCCGTCTTGGTTCATCTTTCCACTGTTCCAACAATCACCACTCTGGTTTGGTTGAAATAAACCCTTAATTCATCCATTTACATGTGGAGATATGCTGGCTCTATACACGCTAAAAGTCCTGATTATTTACATGGAGTCTGGTGGAAATATGCTGGCTCTATACACGCTAAAAGTCCTGATTATTTACATGGAGTCTGGTGGAAATATGCTGGCTCTATACACGCTAAAAGTCCTGATTATTTACATGGAGTCTGGTGGAAATATGCTGGCTCTATACACGCTAAAAGTCCTGATTATTTACATGGAGTCTGGTGTAGTTTGGTGACGGTGATTTCGGGGCTGTTCCATGTTAAACTAAAAGGATCTTCCTCTTTAACTAAAAGCTCTATCTCTGTAGGTAATGTAGTCAGACTCTTAGAATAATAATCTGAGTCTGTCAGCGGCAACAACACAACTTCTTGTGGAAAGATGAAACAGGGAACAGGAGAGACAGATCAGGGACGCTGGCCGTGGTTTTGGGTTTCGTTACCTGCTCCACAAAACTCTTCTCGTCTTCAAAAATCTTGGAGTAGTTTTCACTGATGTACTTCTCCTTCCAGTCCTTCAAAATAAAATACACACACATACACTCAGCCTGTGTTCATTCAGTGTACCCATTATTTATGCTAGTGTGTGTGTGTGTGTGTGTGTGTGTGTCTGTCTGTGTGCGTCTGTCTGTCTGTCTGTGTGTGTGTGTGTCTGTCTGTCTGTATCA
>NW_027595598.1:17500-20000 GCF_031162955.1 Sander vitreus | reverse complement strand
CACACACACACACACACACGATTAACAACAACACATACGTTTGCTCCAAGGCTAGAACACGCTAATGTTAGCTAGCTAGCTAACTCAGCACAGCATTTCTCGGAAATAATAATAATAATAATAATGCATCTATGTGAACGTCAAATAAGATGATTAAAGGCAAGACGGAGGCTCACTGTTAGTCGCTAAAAATGTTAATGTCTTGATGTCTAGACTAATGGATAAGCTGTTTGATTTCTAAGTATTAACGTCACTTACCCTGCTGGGCATGAACACAGCTGTTCCCCAATTTGTGTGTTTCCCATTTGAATGGTCAGCGTACATTATGGCATGACCTGTAGGCTTTAGCTTCAATTCTGATGAAATGTGTGTCTGAAAGCAGACGTGTTGTGAGGGAAGATACATGTTTCTGCGTGTAGCGTCTCCCGTTTAGGTCCCAGAACTTCAGCGTCTTACCTCCTGAGTTCAGGTAGCGTTTCCCAGAATGCACCGGTGGGTATTTGGGGGCCAGTCTCTGGTCGGGCCAGCAGAACCCCTCAGCGGAGAAAACCACTCGGTGACGCAGACCAGAGAACTTGGAGAGCAACTCCTCGGGACCGGACGCAAAGATCACGTCATAACTACAGAGAGGGAGAGAGAGAGGGAGGGAGGGAGAGAGAGAGGGAGGGGGAGAGAGGGAGAATGAATGTAGTGATGAATAAGATGGTGAAAAGTGTCTAAATGATCCTGTTGTTGGTCTGTCTATGTGAAACCTGACCATCGTTGAATGCCAAAATGAATGTTGGGATACGGGTGCTGCCAAGTTACCAACCGATGCATCCTGGGTAAAATGGGCGCGTCAAGAACATTTCCGGGAATCTTAACTGTTCTTGGTGAAATGTGAACGTATGAACACAAAGAGACAACAGAGACACACAGAAACTAGGACAGGAGATAGATTACACACACACAGAGACACATTTACACACACACACACACACACACCCCCCCAGACCCCCCCACTGAGAGAGAGTTACCTGTCCACGAAGAGGACCACCATGTCCTTGTTGTCTGAGTGTTTGAGCAGCTCTCTCTTCAGCCATCGGACCTTCTGACCTCCACCCACTGTCCGGGCCACGTCTCCGCCTTTCCACTCCTCCCCCAGACCCAGCACCTACACACACACACACACATCTTCATCATCACCATCACCATCATCATCATCACCATGTAAAAAAGGAAACCTAAGCCTGCCGTCCCAGCGATCATTAGGGGGAATGTACGTCTCTGTGAAATAAGACGGAGGAACTGGCTCATTAAGACCCAGAGGGAGTTCCTAAACGGTGTCCCCGACCATGGCGTGGCGGTACCCGGCTTTCTGACGGTTCGGGCGGACAGGGACGTTACAGAAAGCGGTAAGAAGAAAGGAGGGGGGGGGGGGTTGCACTGTATGTGAGTGAAAAGTGGTGCAATCCTGGACATGTGAATGTGAAGGAACGTTTCTGCAGCCCGGACAGTGAACTGCTGGCTGTGGGGTTAGTGAACGTTGTTTACATCCCATCTGCTGATGCTGAGGCAGCTGCTGACGTCATCCACACCACGCTCTCACAACTCCCCACGCAGCAGCCCAATGCCTTCATGGTGATCACTGGGGATTTTAATCATGTTGCACTGGACAGATCCCTCCAGGACTTTCAACAATATGTTAACTGCCCCACAAGAGACAGTAACACTCTGGACCTCCTGTATGCTAATGCCAAAGATGTTTACAGTGCTACTGCCTCCCTTGACAAATCAGATCACAACCTTGTCTTGCTGTCTCCTGAGTATGTTCCTCTTGTCCAGCGGCAGCCCGTCCACACAAGGACTGTGAGGAGGTGGACTCAGGAGGCTGAGGAGGCTCTGCAGGACTGCTTTGAGTCTACAGACTGGGACGTGCTCTGTGAGCCACATGGGGAGGACATCAATAATATGACATCAAATTCTGTGAGAACGTCACCATGCCCTCCCGGACTGCACGCTGCTTCCCCACTCACAAGCCGTGGATCACCAGTGACCTGAACGGTCTTCTGAATGAGAAGAGGACAGCTTTCAGGTCACGGGACAGACAGGAGCTGAGGGGAGTACAGCACAAACTACGGGATACACTGAGGGAGTGTGAAAACTCCTACAGGAGGAAGCTGGAGGCCGGTCTACAGGAGAACAATATGAAGGAGGTGTGGACAGGGATGAAAGAGATCACCGGGTGGGGGGGGGGGGGGGGGGGGTAGAAGAAGACCAACACCAGGCAGCCATGAGAGAGCAAACGAGCTGAACTGTTACTTTAACAGGTTTAGGTCACAGCCATCCCGCCTCTTCTACCACTCCACCAACCCCCCCACATGAAGATGAGATCTTCACAAAAAGGAAGGACTTCTCATAGTTGAATAACGACCGTTTGGAGGGTAAATAGGACTATCAGTCCTTCCTTTTTGTGATTGTTTTGGGCTAAAATCCTTGATTAGGCGTCACGTTTTTCTTA
>NW_027595598.1:10000-12500 GCF_031162955.1 Sander vitreus | reverse complement strand
AGGGTTTTTTCCGCCTCTCTTATTTCGTGGCCTCGGGCTACAGAAAGTTCCTGAAATTTGGAGAAAGTGAATCTTTGCCACGTCTGATGCATTCCTGAGAGAGAGAGAGAGAGAGAGAGACACAGGGAGAGAGAGAGAGAGAGAGAGAGAGAGAGACAGAGAGAGAGAGAGAGAGAGAGAGAGAGAGAGAGAGAGAGAGAGAGAGAGAGAGAGAGAGAGAGAGAGAGAGAGAGAGAGAGAGAGAGACAGGGAGAGACAGAGAGAGAGAGACACAGGGAGAGAGAGAGAGAGAGAGAGAGAGAGAGAGAGCAGAAAGAAGACCACAGAGAAGGAGAGACAGAGAGAGAGACAGAGAAGCAGAGAGAGACACACGAGGACAGAGAGACAGAGAGAGAGAGAGAGAGAGAGAGAGAGACACAGAGAGACAGAGAGAGAGAGAGAGACAGACAGAGAGAGAGAGAGACAGAGAGAGAGAGAGAGAGAGACACAGAGAGAGAGAGAGACAGAGAGACAGGGAGAGAGAGAGAGAGAAAGAGCGAGATACTTTTCTACTTATTTTCATTATTTTTATATGTATGTATTTCATTTCATATATTATTTGTTATCTAAGCACATAGAATAAAACAATATATAATAATATATTCATAGCGATTTATGTTTTCAAAATACTTTATATTATGATTTTGTTTTTTAAGTCAACAATATAAATAATAAAAAATAAAAAATATAAATATATAAAAAATATATATTTTTTAATAGAAATAAATAAATATAAATAAATATTGTAAATAAAATGTAAAAAAGCAGGTTAAATTGAGTACAATTGTTTGATTTTTAAACTTTTATTTTAACGTTTCAGCCGCTAATAACGGTGTCTGACGTCACCAGCCGCGCGCCTCTCCTCTGCGGCTTGTTGCCATAGTAACGCGACAACACGGCAGCCGCTGAAAGGAGACCGCACATTAATAAGGCCTACTTACCGGTATATTTATACATTTATCCCGCTTTAAACATTCAAATGTTGGTTTAAATCTGTTCATGTAAAGTCTGTGGGTTAAACCCGGGTTATCTTGTGTGTTCTAACCCGAGTTAAAAGAGTCCAGTGAGAGAGATGAAGAAAACGAAGTACTTCACCCCCGCGGAGGTGGCCGAACACAACACCGCGGCCGACCTGTGGGTCTCGTTCCTGGGCAAAGTGTGCGACCTGACCCCGCTCATGGAGCAACACAAAGGTGGGTCCCAAACCTGCTTCAAGATAACTCATTTTATAAAGAAACGGCAGGACTGGCGTGTTTATAATGTACGTTATTTTCATCAGAGACGGCCGTCTCACATATGGTGCCCGAGGTAAGATATCGGCTGGTTTTGTCTTTTGTTTTTTTTTCGTTTTCAGACCTTTTTTCGTAGTTTTTTTACCCTTTTTTTTGACGTTTGCATTAAGTACTTTATTGTAAACACAGAGACACACAGAGACACACACACACACACACACACACACACACACACAGACACACACACACACACACACACAGACACACACACACACACACACAGAGACACAGACAGACACACACACACACACACACAGATACACACACACACACACAAAGAGACACACAGACAGGACACACACACACACACACACACACACACACACACACACACACACACACACACACACACACACACACACACACACACACACACAGACAGACACACACACACACAGATACACACACACACACACACAAAGAGACACACAGACAGACAGACACACACACACAAAGAGACACACAGACAGACACACACACACACACACACACACACACACACACACACAGACACACACACAAGAGACACACAGACAGACAGACACACACACACAGACACTAGACGGACACACACACACACAGAGACACACACACACACACATACACACACACACACAGAGACACACACACACACACACACACACACACACACACACAGAGACACACACACACACACACACACACACACACATAGACACACACATTAAAGAGACATACAGACAGACAGACACACACACACACACACACAGAGACACACAGACGGGATACACACACACACACATACAGATACACACACACACACAGAGACACACACAAAGAGACAGACAGACACACAAACAGACACACACACACAAGAGACATGACAGACAGACACACACAGCCACACACAGAGACACACACACACACACACACACACACACAGAGACACACAGACAGACACACACACACACACACACACACACACACACACAGTGTTTTTGGCCCTGAGATGTTCCCACTTGCTCATTTGAACGTTTTGAGGTTGATTAGATGAGGTTATGTATCTCCAGCGTGCGGCTTGTTTCCCTGCAGGCGACGCTCTGCTGTTACCCATCATGGAGTGCGCAGGAAAGGACATCAGCTGCTGGTTCGACCCCACAACCAAAGACGTGAGCACCCAACAACCCAAC
>NW_027595598.1:0-5000 GCF_031162955.1 Sander vitreus | reverse complement strand
GTGTTATGTCCAAAGTGCTGGAGACAGTCAGACAATCAGACAATGAGAGTGAGATGGGGGACGTAACATCTGTCCCCTTCCAAGTGACCAATGGTGTCCGCCAGGGTGGTATTCTGTCTCCTTTTCTTTTTAATATGTATATGAATGGTTTGTATATGATATTAAATGCATGTGGTGCAGGCTGTAGGCTTGGTGACTCCCTAATTAATCACCTTATGTATGCAGATGACGTGGTCATTTCTAGCCCATATGGTGCTGGTCTCCAACAGCTTCTGAGAATATGTACGCAGGACGGAGCTGATTTTGATATGAAATACAATGCCCAAAAGAGTAAAACATGGTTATCAGGAGTAGAGAAGACAGACAGTCCACCTTCCCTGACTTCTGTCTGTCTGGCGCTGCACTTAGGGTGTGCAGTGAGATTACATATTTGGGCCATATTATTGCAGATGACCTGTCTGATGATAAGGATATCTACAGGCAGCGGTGGAAGCTGTACGCTCAAGCGAACATGTGCTCTGTGCCTGTGAAGATCTCACTCTTCGCAGCGTTCAGACCTTCGTACACTGCCTACCTGTGGTGTTGTTACAAGCAAGGCAGCATTAGGAAACTCATAGAGGCTCATAATGAAGCATGAGGCTGCTGCTGAGAGCTCCAGGACGCTCCAGGACGCTCCAGGACGCTCCAGGACGCTCCAGGACGCTCCAGCCCAAGCCAGAAGGTGGTCAGGGTCGGGGAACCTGCCTGCTCTGCTGTTACCTGATGTGTAGATTTATATGTAGAGTATCTGCAGTTCTGTCAGATTGTTTTAATATATAGATATTATATCATAGACTGACTGATGTATATACTATATATATATATATATATCTTAGACTGACTAATGTCAAACATTTTCACTTCGTATCTAAAACTTCTCCAAACCAGAACGCACAGAACTCAGTTTGGAGATTTACAACAGCCCTGCTTTTATTTTGAAAAACCAGACCAGAGTTGTGTGTGTGTGTGTGTGTGTGTGTGTGTGTGTGTAAGTGTATGTGTGTGTGTGTGTGTGTGTGTGTGTGTGTGTGTGTGTTTGTGTGTGTGTGTGTGTGTGTGCGTGTGTGCGTGTGTGTGCGTGATGTGTGTGTGTGTGTGTGTGTAGTGTGTGTGTGTGTGTGTGTGTGTGCTGTGTGTATGTGTGTATGTGTGTGTGTGTGTGTGTGTGTGTGTGTGTGTGTGTAGTGTGTGTGTGTGTCGTGTGTGCGTGTGTGTGTGTGTGTGTGTGCGTGTCTCTGTGTGTGTGTGTATGTGTGTGTCATGCCTGTGTGTGTCTGTGTGTGTGTGTGTGTGTGTGTGTGTGTGTAGCTGTGTCTGTGTGTATGTGTGTGCTGTCGTGTGTGTGTGTGTCTCTGTGTGTGTGTGCGTGTGTGTGTGTGTGTGCGTGTCTATGTGTGTGTGTGTGAGTGTGTCTGTGTGTATGTGTGTGTGTCTCTGTGTGTGTGTGCGTGTGTCAGTGTGTATGTGTGCGTGTCTCTGTGTCTCTGTGTGTGTGTCTGTGTGTGTGTGTGTGTGTGTGTGTGTGTGTGTGTGTGTGTGTGTGTGTGTGTGTCTGTGTGCGTGTCTCTGTGTGTATGTGTGTGTGTCTCTGTGTGTGTGTGTGACTCTGAACTCTGAACTTCATTATTCATTATTATTATTAATTTGAAGAAGTGTGAACTGAAGGTTTTCTTTCTGAAGAAAAGGGAAGTTCACTGAAAACGGAAGAGAAGAATTCTGGGAAATGTTATGAAATGTTGATCCAGATGTTTTATAAAAATGATGAGCGGACAGTTTGAAAGCAGTTGGTCTCCGAGAGCTTCTTACAAGGTCGGTGTTTAAAATCTTCTTTCTGTCAACGAGGCCGCCAGGGATAAGGCTATGACTGCTTATAGAGGTTCAAATGTCCAGAAGCTTTATTCATTAACGAGGTATTTATCTGTTCTTTATTTATCTTTATTTATCTTTATTTATCTGTTTATCTGTTTATCTCAGGACGAGAGAGAGCAGCCGTAGTCCAAACCACCAGACTCCCCGTAAATAATCAGGTGAGAAATAATCATGATTATACATGTCCAACCGAAACAGAAAGACTTTCTGTCTTTAGAGACAGAAAGTCCTGTATGGGAGCGGCCTGTTAGAAAGTCCTGTATGGGAGCGGCCTGTTAGAAAGTCCTGGATGGGAGCGGCCTGTTAGAAAGTCCTGGATGGGGGCGGCCTGTTAGAAAGTCCTGTATGGGGGCGGCCTGTTAGAAAGTCCTGGATGGGGGCGGCCTGTTAGAAAGTCCTGGACGGGAGCGGCCTGTTAGAAAGTCCTGTACGGGAGCGGCCTGTTAGAAAGTCCTGGATGGGGGCGGCCTGTTAGAAAGTCCTGTATGGGGGGCGGCCTGTTAGAAAGTCCTGGATGGGGAGCGGCCTGTTAGAAAGTCCTGGATGTGGGGCGGCCTGTTAGAAAGTCCTGGATGGGGGCGGCCTGTTAGAAAGTCCTGGATGGGGGCGGCCTGTTAGAAAGTCCTGGATGGGGAGCGGCCTGTTAGAAAGTCCTGTACGGGGGCGGCCTGTTAGAAAGTCCTGGATGGGAGCGGCCTGTTAGAAAGTCCTGGACGGGAGCGGCCTGTTAGAAAGTCCTGGATGGGAGCGGCCTGTTAGAAAGTCCTGGATGGGAGCGGCCTGTTAGAAAGTCCTGGATGGGGGCGGCCTGTTAGAAAGTCCTGGACGGGAGCGGCCTGTTAGAAAGTCCTGGATGGGGGCGGCCTGTTAGAAAGTCCTGGATGGGAGCGGCCTGTTAGAAAGTCCTGGATGGGGAGCGGCCTGTTAGAAAGTCCTGGATGGGGAGCGGCCTGTTAGAAAGTCCTGGATGGGAGCGGCCTGTTAGAAAGTCCTGGACGGGAGCGGCCTGTTAGAAAGTCCTGGACGGGGGCGGCCTGTTAGAAAGTCCTGTACGGGGGCGGCCTGTTAGAAAGTCCTGGATGGGGAGCGGCCTGTTAGAAAGTCCTGGATGGGGAGCGGCCTGTTAGAAAGTCCTGGATGGGGAGCGGCCTGTTAGAAAGTCCTGGATGGGGAGCGGCCTGTTAGAAAGTCCTGGATGGGGAGCGGCCTGTTAGAAAGTCCTGGATGGGGGCGGCCTGTTAGAAAGTCCTGGATGGGGGGCGGCCTGTTAGAAAGTCCTGGATGGGGAGCGGCCTGTTAGAAAGTCCTGGATGGGGGCGGCCTGTTAGAAAGTCCTGGATGGGGAGCGGCCTGTTAGAAAGTCCTGTATGGGGAGCGGCCTGTTAGAAAGTCCTGGATGGGGGCGGCCTGTTAGAAAGTCCTGGATGGGAGCGGCCTGTTAGAAAGTCCTGGATGGGAGCGGCCTGTTAGAAAGTCCTGGACGGGGGCGGCCTGTTAGAAAGTCCTGGACGGGGGCGGCCTGTTAGAAAGTCCTGTATGGGAGCGGCCTGTTAGAAAGTCCTGGATGGGGGCGGCCTGTTAGAAAGTCCTGGATGGGGGCGGCCTGTTAGAAAGTCCTGGATGGGGGGCGGCCTGTTAGAAAGTCCTGGATGGGGGCGGCCTGTTAGAAAGTCCTGGATGGGGAGCGGCCTGTTAGAAAGTCCTGGATGGGGGCGGCCTGTTAGAAAGTCCTGGATGGGGGCGGCCTGTTAGAAAGTCCTGGACGGGGGCGGCCTGTTAGAAAGTCCTGTATGGGAGCGGCCTGTTAGAAAGTCCTGTATGGGGGCGGCCTGTTAGAAAGTCCTGGATGGGAGCGGCCTGTTAGAAAATCCTGGACGGGAGCGGCCTGTTAGAAAGTCCTGGATGGGGGCGGCCTGTTAGAAAGTCCTGGATGGGGGCGGCCTGTTAGAAAATCCTGGATGGGGGCGGCCTGTTAGAAAGTCCTGGATGGGAGCGGCCTGTTAGAAAGTCCTGGATGGGAGCGGCCTGTTAGAAAGTCCTGGATGGGGGCGGCCTGTTAGAAAGTCCTGGATGGGAGCGGCCTGTTAGAAAGTCCTGGATGGGGGCGGCCTGTTAGAAAGTCCTGTATGGGGGCGGCCTGTTAGGGGGCGGCCTGTTAGAAAATCCTGGATGGGGGCGGCCTGTTAGAAAGTCCTGGATGGGGGCGGCCTGTTAGAAAGTCCTGGATGGGAGCGGCCTGTTAGAAAGTCCTGGATGGGAGCGGCCTGTTAGAAAGTCCTGGATGGGGGCGGCCTGTTAGAAAGTCCTGTATGGGAGCGGCCTGTTAGAAAGTCCTGGATGGGGGATGCCCGTTAAAAAGTCCTGTATGGGGGTGGCCTACTAGAAAGTCCTGGATGGGAGCGGCCTGTTAGAAAGTCCTGGATGGGAGCGGCCTGTTAGAAAGTCCTGGATGGGGGATGCCCGTTAAAAAGTCCTGTATGGGGGTGGCCTACTAGAAAGTCCTGGATGGGGGTGGCAGGGGAACCGGAGGGTCGCTGGTTCAAGTCCCCATACGGACCAAAAGTATGGTGGTAGATTGGTAGCTGGAGAGGTGCTGGGCACTGCCAAGGTGCTCTTGAGCAAGGCACCGAACCCCTAACTGCTCGCGGCACTTTTCCATGGGCAGCCCCCCCACTCTGTCGTTGATGTATGCTTTCACGAGCTGTTCCAAACACGTCATAATCACATTCTGTCTGTTTCAGACGGAGAGGACTCTTCATCTTTAGAGACAGACAGGCAGAGAGAGAGACAGGCAGGCAGGCAGACAGACAGACAGATTGCCATGATGACAGACGACTACAGCGACAACGAACAGGACAGCAGCGCTCTCTGGATCAAAGGTCTGTGATTGGTCAGTGAAGATCAACTGATAACTGCTAGTGGAGAGAGCATCAAGAGTCCAACGCTTGTCTGTGTGTGTGTGTGTGTGTGTCTGTCTGTCTGTCTGTCTGTCTGTCTGTCTCTCCACAGAGCCTGTATCTGTCTCTCTCTCAGCTGTCTCCAGGTTCAGACACTGGTTGTTTCCTGCTCTGACAGCTACATTCATCCTGGTT
>NW_027595597.1:25000-27500 GCF_031162955.1 Sander vitreus | reverse complement strand
GTTTCTGTCCACTTTGAATGAAGTGTGTTATACGATGATAAAAGTCCTGATTATTTACATGGAGTCTGGTGTAGTTTGGTGATGACAGCTTCAGCAACTGCACGGCCTCTTTCTCTCTTAACATGTTTTCAGAAACACGTTTCAGTGAAAGGTCCCTGGTCCCGCCTCTTTCTGCTTCGTAGTCCAGATGGCGCCTGTTTAGTGCGAGGAGCGTCCATCGTTCCACTCTCAACTTTCTGACCGTTTTTAGGGGGTCATCCTGGTACTTTCAGTGCGTGATCTACACGATATACTTCAAACTAAGGGTTGAAGTGTGACAGTAGGCGCTTTGAGACGTCTCAGAGAAAGAATTATTATATATATTGATATATAATTTTTGGTACTATGGTTGTAAAGGTTTTTAAAGGTTAGGGATCGTTAGGGGAGCGTTTCCTAAAGGCACAGCTCTCAGGCAACGTTCGCTGTAACCAAAAACTATCGTTACATAAACGTTAAGAAAACTCTCCATGGGAAACAAAACCTAACCTTCAGGGAACGTTCCCGCATCCAGAACGTTCTGGGAACCGTACATTGTTAGCTGGGACACACCCATTGTGTTTGAGAAAACAGGAAATGCTCCAGCTTCTTCCATAAACAGTATATATATAACGGACCAGCAGACCCCGTGTCTCTGGACGGAGACCAGTGAAGGACATTAGAAGCTCTTTCCCGGTGATGGCTGAGCGTTACTGAGCAGCCTCCAACTGAGCTTGAAGACGTAGATGTGACGTGAGCAACCTGTCTGAAAGTTGGAAGTCTTCTGGTAGCTGTGCCAAGAGAAATCTCAATCATTCCCAATCTAGCAGAGACGGAGAGCGTAGGTATATGTAAGGAGATAACATAGACACAGGCTCATTATTGATCACTAAAATGATAGTTAACATTAGTCATTACACTTAAACAGCTGATGGAAGTCCAAACTGCCTGAGAGCTTCTCCTGTACTATACGGTAACTCCTCTACTATGAGACAGGAAGTCTCGTGGTTATGACCCAATCGTTAGCCTATTGTTATAAAAACGTCTGCTACGAAGCCATAACGTGAGCTACAAGGTAATGGAGCCTTTTATACGTTGTCGTGTTTCTTTAGAAATAAACAACGGACAAATAGAGTCTTTAAACGCCTCAGATGTAAAGGTATTCTCTGTCAAAGTGACGTCAGAATGAATGGAAGTCAATGGGATGCTTTGTTGTCGTATTGTTGTCGCATTGTTGTCGCATTGCTGTCGCATTGTTGTCGCATTGTTGTCGCATTGTTGTCGTATTGTTGTCGCATTGTTGTCGTATTGTTGTCGTATTGTTGTCGCATTGTTGTTGTATTGTTGTCGTATTTTTGTCGTATTTTTGTCGTATTGTTGTCATATTGTTGTCGTATTGTTGTGTTATTGTTGTCGCATTGTTGTCATATTGTTGTCGTATTGTTGTCGCATTGTTGTCGTATTTTTGTCATCTTTTTGTCGCCTTTTTGTCGCATTGTTGTCGCATTGTTGTCGTATTGTTGTCGTATTGTTGTCGCATTGTTGTCGTATTGTTGTCGTATTGTTGTCGCATTGTTGTCATATTGTTGTTGTATTGTTGTCGTATTGTTGTCGTATTTTTGTCATCTTGTTGTCGCCTTTTTGTCGCATTGTTGTCGTATTGCTGTCGCATTGTTGTCATCTTTTGTTGCCTTTTTGTCGCATTGTTGTCGATTGTTGTCGTATTGTTGTCGTATAGTCGCATTGTTGTCGTAATTGTTGTCATCTTTTTGTCGCCTTTTTGTCGTATTGTTGTCGTATTGTTGTCGTATTGTTGTCGTATTGTTGTCGTATTGTTGTCGTATTGTTGTCATATTGTTGTTGTATTGTTGTCGTATTGTTGTCGTATTGTTGTCGTATTTTTGTCGTATTTTTGTCGTATTGTTGTCGTATTGTTGTCGCATTGTTGTCGTATTGTTGTTGTATTGTTGTCGCATTGTTGTCGTATTTTTGTCATCTTTTTGTCGCCTTTTTGTCGTATTGTTGTCGTATTGTTGTCGTATTGTTGTCGCATTGTTGTCGTATTGTTGTTGTATTGTTGTCGCATTGTTGTCGTATTTTTGTCATCTTTTTGTCGCCTTTTTGTCGCCTTTTTGTCGTATTGTTGTCGTATAGTTGTCGTCGTTTCGTCGCATTTGTTGTCGCCTTTTTGTCGTATTGTTGTCGCATTGTTGTCGTATTTTTGTCGTCTTTTTGTCGCCTTTTTGTCGCATTGTTGTCGTGTTTTTGTCGTCTTTTCGTCATATTTGTTGTCGCCTTTACGTCGCCTTTACGTCGCCTTTTTGTCGCATTGTTGTCGTGTTTTTGTCGTCTTTTCGTCATATTTGTTGTCGCCTTTACGTTGCCTTTTGGTCGCATTGTCGTCGTATTTTTGACGTACTTTCATCATCTTTTTGTCGCCTTTTTGTCGCATTGTTGTCGTATTGTTGTCGCATTGTTGTCGTAT
>NW_027595597.1:10000-15000 GCF_031162955.1 Sander vitreus | reverse complement strand
GTGTGTGTGTCTCTGTGTGTGTGTGTGTCTGTACGTCTGTGTGTGTGTCTCTGTGTGTGTGTGTGTGTCTCTGTGTGTGTGTGTGTGTGTGTGTGTCTGTACGTCTGTGTGTGTGTCTCTGTGAGTGTGTCTGTACGTCTGTGTGTGTGTCTCTGTGTGTGTGTGTGTCTCTCTGTGTGTGTGTGTGTGTCTGTACGTCTCTGTGTGTGTGTCTGTGTGTGTTTTTTATCTATTTTAATTGTATTAACTTCTAAAAAGGTATTACGTCATTTAAATGATCTTTGTTGACCGTGTATTTCAAAAAGAGTCAAAAAAACGTTGAAAAATACGAAAAAAATAAAAATAAAACGAAAAATAACGTCAAAAAAATCCTAAAATTTTGAAGAGAAATATGTCGGAAAAAACACACGAAAAACTTCGGAAAAATAGCGTAATATGTCCCGAAAATTTGAAATACTGCGGCTGAAACTTTTCGTGAAAAACCCGACAAATGTTTGAAAAAAATAATTTCTTTTTTTCCCTCAAAAAAAACGTCGAGAAAATAATACAAAAAAAAAAAACTTGGTAAAAAAAAGATTAAAAATAAGCGAAAAAGTTGAATCTTTTATCTTGAAAAAAAAGAGAAAAAATACGAAAATATGAAGAAAAAAAAAATAAAATCAACTAAAATTTTGTAGAAAAAACAGATGTTGAAAAAATTATTTAAAAAATAAAATAAAACTCAAACAAAAACAGAAAAAACCACAAAAAAATGTAAAAAAAAACATGTCGGAAAACAAATAACCTTAAAGAAAGCTGCTAAAAACAGCCCAAATGTTTGCCTCTAGCGTACCCACTCGGTCGGGGCCGGCTCTGGACGCAGCGCTGGCTTTAATGACTCAATTATCATCGTTCGTACAGACATATTCATATGTTCCTCCCAAATATCCACTGCCGGGGAACCGACAGAGAAGACTAACGTGAGATGTCTTCGTGACGCTCCGGAGATGTTTAGGAAACCGCTTTGACAGCATGAAAGAATTAAAACAAAAAAGCTCTCCTCCGAGTCTGTCTCAGGGAATAAAACGTCCAATTTGACCCCAAAACTGCAGATGGATAATTTTCCAAAATATGAACCCTTGTGTTGTCACATTTGACCCATTTTTATATCAGAATTTGGGGTTTCTTTGAACCAAACTGCCTGAAAACAACATGATGTATGTATTTATGTATGGAAGCCTCTGTGTGTGTGTGTGTGTCTCTGTGTGTGTGTGTGTGTGTGTCTGTACGTCTGTGTGTGTGTCTCTGTGTGTGTGTGTGTGTCTCTGTGTGTGTGTGTGTGTCTCTGTGTGTGTGTGTGTGTGTGTCTGTACGTCTGTGTGTGTGTCTCTGTGAGTGTGTCTGTACGTCTGTGTGTGTGTCTCTGTGTGTGTGTGTGTCTCTCTGTGTGTGTGTGTGTGTGTCTGTACGTCTCTGTGTGTGTGTCTGTGTGTGTTTTTTATCTATTTTAATTGTATTAACTTCTAAAAAGGTATTACGTCATTTAAATGATCTTTGTTGACCGTGTATTTCAAAAAGAGTCAAAAAAACGTTGAAAAAGAAGGCAAAAAAACGGGCTCGGTGGTGTTTTAAGCCCCCCACGTTGCCTTCCAGGCTGCTAACCCTAAACCCATTGCTGCGCTGCCTGGAAGGCGACGTGGGGGGCTTAAAACACCAAACACCAAAAACACGGTCTACGGGAAGACAACACAAGGGTTTAAAACCATTTGAGATGGAAGCTGTGTGATCGTACACCAACAACACGTCATTCATGTGAAGAGGAAACAAAAAAAACAGAAGAAACTAAACGTAAAGATCGGCCTTTATATGCGAGCGATGACGTTACGATGACGATGATGCTTTTAACTTGTAGAAAACACACGGACAGATTCTCCAAAAACATGCACAACAACAACAACAACAACGGGTGGATTGTCAGGGCCACACAGAGTCTGCAGAAGCATGAAATCCTGCAGATTTTAAACACATTTGAACACAACTCAGGGTGTCAACAGTTCTCTAAAATCCTGCAGAATGTCTCCTAGTTTCACCGCTGAAAACTGTAAAAAGAAACCTGCAGAAGCATGAATCTTGCAGACTTTCCTGCAGATATTAAACACAACTCCTGGTGTCAACAGTTCTCTAAACTCCTGCAGAATCTCTTCTAGTTTCCAGATGAAAACTGTAAAGAAATAACCTGCAATAGCATGCATGTTGCAGACTTTCCTGCAGATGTTAAACACATTTGAACACATCTCAGGGTGTCAACAGTTCTCCTAATTCCTGCACATTTTCCTGCACGTTTTAAACACAACTCCTGATGTCAACAGTCCTCTAAATCCTGCAGATTTTAAACTAAATGTACATGTTAACATCTCCACCCTTGGCAGAACACAGGCTGCCCAATTCTGCACATTATCATCTTGTTTCACTGCTGAAAACTGCCCAAAACAGAAAGGTGCAGACTGCGTTTGTGTCCTTATCTGGCCCTACTTTAGCTGCACTGATATGTGAGTTGAGTGCGTCTCGTAACACGCTCCGTGTCTGAAAAACAAGGCACCGTAAACAGCCAATCCTCTGCTTACTATTTGCTGGAGCTTATCGGCTTTTTTTTGCACAAAAAAGTTTTTTTTTTTTTTTTTAAAAGAAGGCACATAAAAACTGCAAAAAAAAAACAACCCAAACTGAGTCATTGTGTCTCTGCAGCTGCGTCACAAACAGGTGAAACAGGATCAGCCAATGAGATGACAGTGATATATAATCACCTGTTTCCAGTCCTTGTTTTTTTGGGAGAACTTTCTGGAGTCTTTAATCAACTGTCTCAACACTTTGGCTCCAAGTCTTGTTTTACGTTAAAAACTATTTTCCGGGAATCAGAAGTTCAACCGTTTCAGCTTTTGGGCTCCGAAAGGTGTTAAAAAAAACTCCCAAATCACTCTTTTCTGTGCAGACGCTTGTCATTCTCAGGTAAAGACGAATGATTGGAGCCTTTTAGGGTCCGTCCACACATGAAAACACGTAGAAAGGAAAGAGTTTAAATCCAGAAAGTCCATCTCCGGCCCGGTGTACAGACGGGTGTTGTGCCAAAAAGTGATCGTCCGCCGAAAACAACCAGTCCAGTCCTTTTTGCACTTGCAAAGAAGTGATTGCAGCCCCTACTTAGTGACTGAAATGTAGTTTTCTGTCTCATGTGACAGATTATAGAACAAAACAGACCATTTAAAGGGCCAGTACAACCCTTAAAATGCACTTTTACACTTGCCAAAAAGTGATCACAGCCCCCAGGTTTGTGTTTGAAAGGTTTTTTTCCTTTCTCAAAATGACTTGATTTAGAGATGATGCTATCTGACAGATTACAGCCTGCACAGAATATTTTAAAAGTAAAAAAAATACCTTTTTAAAGGGCCAATACAACCCATAAAATGCTTTTGCACTTGCCAGAAAGTGATCACAGCTCATAACTTGTGTTTAAAAGGTTGTTTCTGTCTCATGTGTTCATGAGGATTTTATCTGAGAGATTATAACCCACAAATACCTTTCTAATCTGTTAAAAAAAATACCTTTTTAAAGGGGTAATACATCCAGTAACAAGCCGTTTTCCTCCGGATCACTTTTTGGCAACAGGACACCTGCTGTTGGTCCGGCGGCGGCCGCGGCCGCGGCGGCGGCGGCTCCGTGCCTCTCAGCTGCCCGGGGGTTTGAACGATCCGTCGGGCAGCTGTCGGAAGATGCCCCGTAACGTGTCCAGCTCGCGGGTCAGATGCTCCACCCTCCGTCGCAGCCGGTCGTTGTCCGTGGTCAGCTCCACCACTTTGTGCTGCGTCTCCATGTTCCGAATTTTCGCCTTGTCTCTGCTTTTGCGCACGGCCACGTTGTTGCGCTCGCGCCTCAGCCGGTACTCCGGGCTGTTCTTGTCGACGTTCTTCTTGGATTTCCCGCCTCTTTCGCTGCTGCTGCTGCCGCCACTGCCGCTGCAGCTGCCGCCCCGCGGGTGTTCCAGAAGCTTCATGCCGCCCTGGTGAGCGTGGTGGTGCGCGTGGTGGTGCGGGTGGGGGTGGTGTTGATGCGGGCTAGGCACCGGGGTCGGCGGAGGGGTCGGGTGACCCGGCTGGAGGTGCATTGTGGTCTGAGCACAGTGTTGAATCTGGTACTGAAGATGCGGCTGCTGCTGCGGCAGCGGCGGCTGCTGCTGGGAGTACTGCTGCGCGTGAGGGTGGTGATACGTTGGAGGCATTCCCGGGTTCATGTCCTCGTCGTCTCGCGGCTCCTGCTTTATCGCCACGGGGCGGATTCTGCGCGGATTGTGCTCGTACATAGGCTCCATCTTGGACTCCATGTAGTTGGACATGTAGTGCTGCTGCGGGGGCTGCTGCTGGGGGCCCGGACCACCAACACACGGGACGGACTCGTACTCCCCGTTCATGATCTTGAGTTTGTCCTGCCGGGAGCTGTGGTGGAACAAGTCGGCTAGAAAGTCGTCGTTGAACGCCGACGGGTCGATGTAGGCGCTCAGGTCGATGGAGGTCTCGCTGTCACCGATGTCACCGCCGAGGTCGGCCGGGTCTCTGTAGCCAGAGGAGGGCTGCTGTCCGTGGGTCAGACTGCTCATCAGGGGCCGGGGCGCGACCTCGTACAGGTTGGAGAGCTCCATGGAGGATCTAAACCCGGGCATACATGACGATAAAGTCCGAGAATTCAGTCCAGAGAGGGGGTTATAAACCTGCACACATGCGCCGAATGCTGCGCAGAAGACCGGTGAGTAACGTTAGTGTAACAGGGTTTTTATTATTTCTGATCCAGAGCAAAGAGAGAAGCAGAGAGAGAGAGAGAGAGAAGCGGCTGAAAGCTGCAGGGAGTCCCGTCTGATTCCTCCTGCTCAGTAAACTGTGAGCTGTCAAACTGCGGTTATATAGCAAGAGGAGGGAGTGGGGCAGTGGGCGGGGCGCACACACACACACACACACACACACACACACACACAC
>NW_027595596.1:42500-45570 GCF_031162955.1 Sander vitreus | reverse complement strand
GGTTGTTTGATACTTTTTTCTGTTTGATACTTTGATACTTTTTTCTGCTGTTTGATACTTTTTTTTCTGTTTGATACTTTTTTCTGCTGTTTGATACTTTTTGATACTTTTTTCTGCTGTTTGATACTTTTTTCTTTGTTTGATACTTTTTTCTGCTGTTTGATACTTTTTTCTGTTTGATACTTTTTTCTGTTTGATACTTTTTTCTGGCTGTTTGATACTTTTTTCTGGCTGTTTGATACTTTTTTCTGTTTGATACTTTTTTGTTGTTTTTTTTTCGTATTTTTACCTGCATTTGTTTATAGTGTGTAGTTGTGTAGTATGTGTTGTTCTCACCGTGTCCTGAGATGTGGATGGCGAGGCCTTTCTCCAGCTCTGTGATCCCTCGCTGGTACCAGCCCACCGCCTGCTGCTTGTCACCTGGCAACACATCAGCCAATCAAACGCACCCAAAACTGATTGCGTCCAAAAAGCACAGATCTTAAAAACACACTTATTGAGCCAGAGAGAGAACCAGCTGCTCCCCAACGTAGAGACTTTCACGTTTAAGGTCACGTTGTTATCACAAACAACCAGCTACGTCTAGTCTAGTAGAGGTTTGGGATACAGAGTCTGGAAAGATACACACACAGACACACACACACACACACACACACAGACACACACACACACACACACACAGAGACACACACACACACACACACACACACACACACACACACACACACACACAGACACACACACACACACACACACACACACACACACATTAATCGATGACAAAATAATTAGTAGTTGCAGCAGCAGCTGTCCGTCGCCTGCAGACACCTGCTGCATGTTCTCACATCTCAGACAGATGATCAATAATCAATCAGTCACAACGGACATGTTGTCGTTGTCGTTGTTGTCGTCGTCAGCAGCTGCAGGACACCGAGTCCCGGTGTGCCAGTTTAGCTGGTGATCATGTTAACTGGTGATATATGCATATAATCAGTGAATATTCAACAAGGCCCTGCCCTGCGTTCTGCTCTGCCTCCGCCCCTTCTATCTATATATTGGACTGTTAGTCTGAGTTTACACAGGTTAACATATGAGAGAAATATACGCCCATGTTAATTAAAATCGCCAATGGTTTTGAAATGTTGACTATATCCAAGTGTCCTTATTACTGTATAGATGTATTTGCTATGGAAACAAGCCTGTTGTTCAGATGAACCTGACTATACCCTCAGGCGCTTGAGTCAATAAATAAATGAAATACGTGGCAGCCGTTGTGTGCAGTAAGCTTTCTTTAACGAGCCTGTTGGACTGATGAGATGACCAGTTCTAGTTGTAGTGCTAGTAGGCCTATTAACAGGTGCAGATTAGTTCAGGTAGGACTGTGTGAAGACATATTTTGTGTATTATGAGGTGTCCGCGACAATTCTTGATCACAAATAGTGGTGCACACACACAGAAAGTCTGAAAACCCGTGTTATAGATGATGTAGAAGCTAGTCTCTTACCTTTTCTGTCATGTCAACCTTGACATCCAAGGGTCAAATCCCAGCTAGATCTCTAGTCCGTTTCGTTTTAACTTTCGGAGGCAGAGCAGAACGCACTGAAAAGGTAGGCAGGGCCTTGTTGAATATTCACTGATTTTATGCAAATATCACCAGTTAACATGATCACCGGCTAAACTGGCACACCTGATTTAAACACGTTGTTGTTGTTGTTGTTGTTGTCTGTAAAGTAGGGCTGAAACTACCAAGCCACGTCAATATTAATTCATTTATGTTTACATGTTTTCAGGGTATTTGTGGAGGAAACTCTGGAGGACATTTTGAGATATTAGTGGCTGCTTATAAACACCAACAACACTTCTGTTTTACATCTTACTACTAAGTCAACGTGTAAAAACTCTAAATACACAGAGTACAGAGGTTTACCAAAGACTTGGGGTTGCATATTCGGCGGAGGGGTTTAAGGGTCTTTCCTTGAGAAAATAGGATGTTTTTCCATAAAAGAAATATGCAATTTGACATCATTTTGGAGCGTTATTATCAGAATGTCTGTGTCTAAAACATTTGAAAAGCTAGAGCAGATAGAGTAAGGTAAAGACAAAGCAGCTCAGGTGATGAAACTAAGACTAACTAAACCCTGGATCTTTGGATCTTTATTCAATCTGACAACTTGAAAAGAGATTTGACAACAAAGCTGAACTCATACATTGCTATTGCTGATTATTTTCTAGATTATCTGATTCATTTGGTCTATAAAATGTCAGAAAGTAGTCAAAGATATCCAGCCCAGTTTCTCAAAGTGATGCCTTTAAATCTGTCGTTTGAGAGGCTGAAACAGCATTATGTGCCATTTTTGCATGACAAAAAATTACATTAAGGATTAATCATTATAAATATAATTGGGAATTGTTTTTCTGTCACTAATCGTGGCAGCTCTAGCACTAATACACTTCAAAATCAGAAGACTTCTCGTTCCAATGTCCCCACGCCAAACTCAATGCAAACATCTTCGTTTTTAATTTAGCATGAAACAAATAGGCACAGCTGCCATTGCAACCACAACATGTACCGATACAAAGCCTTCATGGTCAGATCTTCCATTCGGCATGCATCACACACATTAAGCAGAACGTATTTTATAAAGCTTACAAAAAGTGCAAGACATGTTTATTGAACAAAACCACGTTAAAATGATAGATTTTCTAACGGAGTTTGGTAACCATAACCGTAGGTCATACTGGTACTTATCTCCGTCTTAAATAACTAGAGCTGCAAAAATAATCGATTGGCTATACAAAAAAAAGCTTTAAGTGACAATAACGACGTTAAAATGATGGATTTGTTAATGGAGTTTGGTGTGAATGGAAGAAAGAAGCTACCTTGCTCGTCCTCATCGATCCTCAGCGCCTCAGAGATGAACTCGAAGGCCCGCCCGTGGTGGCTCCGGACCCGGTCGCCTCGCTCCGGGCTGCCGGTCCCGCCGCCAGGCTCCTCCGCTCCGGCTCGGCGCTCGGCTCTGACAGCGGCCGTGTTGCGGCTCCGCAGCCAGAAAAGGAGCGGAAAGAGCAG
>NW_027595596.1:17500-32500 GCF_031162955.1 Sander vitreus | reverse complement strand
ACCGTCACAAGAAGAAGCTACGAGGGTTTCAAAACTAGATCACTTCTGGATCTTTCACTCTGGACTCTGTCTCCATGTTTCTGTGTCTGGTCCAGTATTAAACAAGAAATAAGCTGCAGTGAACAGGCCAAAATCACCATCACCAAACCCACCAGACTCCATGTAAATAATCAGGACTTTTATCATCGTAAAACACACTTCATTCAAAGTGGACAGAAACTAAATCAAACTACCAAAAGCCGTCTTGGTTCATCTTTCCACTGTTCCAACAATCACCACTCTGGTTTGGTTGAAATAAACCCTTAATTCACCCATTTACATGTGGAGATATGCTGGCTCTATACACGCTAAAAGTCCTGATTATTTACATGGAGTCTGGTGGAGATATGCTGGCTCTATACACGCTAAAAGTACTGATTATTTACATGGAGTCTGGTGGAGATATGCTGGCTCTATACACGCTAAAAGTCCTGATTATTTACATGGAGTCTGGTGGAGATATGCTGGCTCTATACACGCTAAAAGTCCTGATTATTTACATGGAGTCTGGTGGAGATATGCTGGCTCTATACACGCTAAAAGTCCTGATTATTTACATGGAGTCTGGTGTAGTTTGGTGATGATGATTTCGGGGTTGTTTCATGTTAAACTAAAAGGATCTTCCTCTTTAACTAAAAGGTCTATCTCTGTAGGGATCCATCCCATAATGTTGTCAGACACTTAGAATAATAATCTGAGTCTGTTTGTTTGCGTGTTTGTGTTCAGCGGCCATGATGTGGACGGTGGGGATGGCGAGCCCAGCGGACACTCAGCGCTCCGGACACGAAACAGGTCCAACATCGCAACACACATGTTCATTACGGGACAATCAAAAACAATCTGTAACATGCATTTAACAGATTTTAATCTTGTGAAACATATAGATAAAGTGAACTGTTATTAACTGAGTTAATCAGTTTGTTGTGATTCTGCTGTCGTGTTTTCCAGACGAGGAGGCGGAGCAGAGCAGCGGGGGGGCGGAGCCTGAGAGCGACAGGGGGGCGGAGCCTGAGAGCCGACAGCCCCGGCCGTTTACAGACAGCGAGCTGGAGGAAGACCGTAAGTTCAGATCCGCTCTGTGAACACTCGCAGGTTTAAGTCCCAGACGTCAAACACACCTTTAGAAAGTGTGTTTCTAACGCTGTGTTTTCTGTCCGTAGGGGGGGTCAAGCTCGGCCTCGGGGATTTTATCTTCTACAGCGTTCTGGTTGGAAAAGCTGCAGCGACCGGCGGAGACTGGAACACCACGCTCGCCTGCTTCGTCGCCATTCTTATCGTAAGTTGTAGTTTTGTTCAACGTGGCATCATGACTTCGTGTAAACATACAAGCCCACTTTCCTAAAGCCAAGTGGCGTGTTATCTGGACGCATTTTGAGCTATCCGCGTGTATGTCTACGCTGTATACAGCGGACGGCAGTCTGCAACGTCACAGCGTAAACATACACAGCACTTTCTAAAGCCACGTGGCGTGTTATCGCGAGACTACGTTACACAAACGGTTAGGTTTAGGAAAAGAACAAGAGGGTTGGGATTAGGAAACGTGACACGTGGGACCCGATCCCCGCTCTCCTGGGTGAAAGTCCTGTGTTGTTTGACCCGTCCTCCCCCCCCGACCAACCTCCCTACGCAGATTTTCGCCCTTTCATACTACTCGCTACAACGTCAATTCACACTCAATCTCAAGGTAATGTAAGTCAATGGAGGCCAAACGGCGTTGATAAACACGCTAAAAAGCTAGTATGCGTCTTGATAACACGCCAATAATGGCATACGGATTGGCGTGTCATACATACGCCATTTCATGACATCAGTCTGGTTTGTTTTTGTTTTGTTTGCTCCCTAAAATCTACGCCACAACTTTCCAACATTGAAAGTTCCCAATATCAACATCTGTTAACTGTCTAAAGTCTAAAGAAACTTTCTCAAAATGTACGCAAACAAATCCCCAAGATCTGAAAATAACTAAATGAATAGAAAGAAATCTCTTTAAATAAATACACTCAGGAGACGTAGTAACAAGTGAGTGATGTTCAAAAGCTGCGACGCCATTTGTTGTTTATCTCAGCCGTTTGTAATCTTTACACGTTTTCATCCAGCGTTGGGAGCGCGGGCCTCTTCAGAACTGGCCGGTGGTTTGGTTTCTGCCTGGTGAAATCTCGGAGTAACTGAACCTTTTCTGTCTCCCAGGGTCTGTGCCTGACGCTGCTGCTGCTCGCCATCTTTAAGAAGGCTCTGCCAGCGCTGCCCATCTCCATCACCTTCGGCCTGGTCTTCTACTTCTCCACGGACTTCCTGGTTCAGCCCTTCATGGACAACCTGGCTGCCAACCAGTTCTACATCTGAGAGCAAGGTCCGCCCCCTCCCATCTGAGAGCAAGGTCCGCCCCCTCCCATCTGAGAGCAAGGCCCGCCCCCTCCCATCTGAGAGCAAGGCCCGCCCCCTCCCATCTGAGAGCAAAGACCACACCCTCGCCATCTGAAAGCAAGCTCAACACCCTCGCCATCTGAGAGCAAGCTCTACACCCTCGCCATCTGAGAGCTGTCAGTCCGAACAAACAGCCTGTAAAGATTCCCTCTGGAGATTTAAGCTTTTTATTGTGTTCTGTCCTGGCTGTCGGTGTCTGTTCTCCACCTGGAACACATTGTTTATAGTCCTGCTGACATTATTTCTTCATAATGTAGTCAGACGCTTACTCTGTAATGGACGCAGGTTCTTCCCTCTTTAACACTACACCAGCTGCTTGATTTGTTGCTCTGGAAGCTGATTTGTATATTTAACATTGTATTAATAATTTGGAATAAACGTGTCTGTGAGGTCCTCAGTCATCCAGGTCACAGTTATTCATGAACATCAACTGGACTCTGTAGAAGCTGCTCGAAGGCCTTTGGTGTCAACATCCAGGAGACTTGTTCAGCTCTGACTGAGCGGTAGAGAAACCCGGCTGTCTCACCTCTGTGGGGTCGTTATCAAGGCGATCGACACCGCTTCTTTCTTCAGAGCCGTGCGATGCAGCGAGGAATGTGCAGACATGTTTATGTATATTGGAGGGTTTCCTCCGGTGTAATGTTGATGGATTTCAAGATGTTTTTTTAAACTTTAACATCTCCAGTTAGCGTTTAGCACTGACTCAATATAGGGCCCTATAGAATCGGTCTTACAGCAATGTCACAGAAACTATTGGGCTCTCGCAAAATTGTAGATTTAAAAAAGCTATAAGACAGATTCTATAGGGACCTACATTAAGTCAGTGCTAAACGCTGATTGGAGATGTCAAACAGATGTCTAAGTTTCCAACCGAGCCACCCCGCTGTAACTGTAGTACATTAACTAATGTAGAGACGGTCACATGACTGGACCCAGCCACCGGGCTAAACTTCTCTGGGGGAAACGTAGCAACACAAACGCACGGCCCAGCGCCAGGCCAAGGCTAGTACTGTGTGAAGGTTTCCTCTTTATTCCGTCAGCTAGCAAACTACAGAAACATGTCTAAAAGCTGCTGTGTGGAGATATGCACTACCAACAATGTAGAGAACCAAGAACTTGAGTTTTTAGAAGCTGCCGATCCCAAAAACTGAGTTTTATGAAGACAGAAGTGGAAACAGACGTGAGGAATCAGGAGAGAGCATGGAGAGAGACACTAAGGTAACGTTATGTCAGATGTTACTTACTTAAATATCCAAATGTCAGTTTTAGGCTGACTGACTGACACACGTAACGTCAGCTCGTCTTCATAAAAGCTCAGTTTTACGTTACGTGTGTCAGCTGAACTTACAGACAGACAGTCAGCCTAAAACTGACATTTGGATATTTAAGTTGGTAACTAAATGCTTTCTGTACGCAACATCTGACATAATGTTACCGTAATAAAAACTGTTTTTTAAGTTCTGGGATCTTGACCCTGTTGGTACTGAATATCAGCACACACACACACACACACACACACACACACACACACAAAAACAGATACACACACACACGCACACAAAAACAGATACACACACACACACACACACACACAAAAACAGATACACACACACACACACACACACACACACACACACACACACACACACACACAAAAACAGATACACACACAAAAACAGATACACACAGATATACACACACACAGCAGCTTTTAGACATGTTTCTGAGGAGGAAACCACACAGTATTAGTCAACAGGGAGCAGAGAGGGGAGGGGGGGAGCGGGGGGAGCAGAGAGGGGGCAGAGAGGGGGGGGGGAGCAGAGAGGGGAGGGGGGAGCAGGGGGAGCAGAGAGGGAGAGGGGAGGGGGGGAGCAGAGGGGGGGCAGAGAGGGGAGGGGGGGGGTTCTATATTTTGTAGTAATAATGACTCAGGTGTAGTTTGGTTTCACCTCATCGTTGTTTTTGTGCAATAAAGTCAAACTGTCAAAGTTGTGTAACGAGCTGAAGGAATAATGAAATACTCCAACTACAGTGTGGACTGTTTCTTTTCTATCGGCTTTTCAGCCTCTTTTAGCTTCTAGTTTTGGTTTTGCAGCACACTTCCTGTCAGTGGTTTGCAGAATAAAAGCTCTGATCTCTGCAGCTTTGACACAAACATTAGATGGAAATGAATAACTTACATTTTAGTCTTAATGCATCATTGTTGTGATTCTTACATTTCTCTTATTGTGAAACTATAAACTGAATAAAGACAAGAAATAAGTTGAGTCACTTCAGACGTCACACGACGATCGGAGGGAAACGGCAACGTAACAGTGAGCCGACTGATCTCATGAAGTGGGCTACGTATGACACGCCAATTCATATGCTGTTTTTGCGTGTTATCAAGACGCATAATCGCTTATTAGCGTGTTTATCAACGCCGTTCGGCCGCCATTGACTTACATTACGTGTGAATTTTCGCCGTAGCGAGTAGTTTGAAGGTAAGTATGTATGTTTACGCAAAGTCATGTCACGTTGCAGTGAGTGGACGGGTCTGGCGGCGTGTTTGATCTGCGGCGAGATATTGACAAACAAGAAAAAAAGCAACATTGAAAGACGTCTCCAGAACAAGAACCCGGCCGGGCAACGTGACATCATGACTTCGTGTAAACATACACGCCGCTTTCCTAAAGCCAAGTGGCGTGTTATCTGGACGCATTTTGAGCTGTCCGCGTGTACGTCTACGCTGCACACAGCGGACGTAAACATACACGCCACGTGGTGTCGCCACGTTATTGTGAGAACGTCACACGCGTGAAAAACCAAACATAAAGGTTGGGTTGAGGAAAAGAACATTAGGAAAGGCTTTATTCAAAAAATACAATTAATAAAGTTGATGAACTCCACACGCAGGACACGATCCCCGCTCTCCTAAAACTAATATTTATTTGATCTGGCTTCGTTTTCTCTTTGGACTTTCAATTTGAACGATGAATAAATAATCCAAACGGAGTTGATAAACACGCTGAAAAGCGATTGGATAACACGCCAATAATGGCGTACGGATTGATGACATCAGTCTGGGCCGGGGATGAACAGAGACAGATCTCCATCTAACCTTCGCTTCGTCTTCCCGGCGTCGACCGTGCAGCGTTTGGGTTTTCTGGGTCTAAAATTAAAACTATTGTCGTCTTTTTCAACACTTTCCAACATTTGTCGTTTTTCAACAATATTTCATTTCCAATGAAAGTAGTGGACTTTACGTTACGTGTGAAGCCCGTTGTAGGGAACCATCTACGTTACTTTTTTTTTGACAATAAGGTCGAAAGAAACAAAATTTTGGACTTGTTGAAAAACGCGTCAGATGTGACCCGAGGACAAGAAGGGGTAAGAACTAGACCAGAACCCTAAAAACAGGAGCCTCCCATGAGTCTCCAGACAGAGGACCGGTCTCTCTGATAGGACAGGTTTCTGACCCCTGGAATACAACCATTTACTACCAGTTCATTTAAATATTATAGAATAAAAACAGACAGAGACAAAGTTCCTTTTACACACCAACAGGTTTATTCTGGATTTAAAAAAGAAAGACTTGATTAACAAACACACAGGACTTCTAACTCCTCTCCTCAAACTGGGACTTGTTCTTCAGAAGGAACGCTGCCAGGTACTCGATGGGGTTAGGAGGTCTGCAACACACAACACAGGTCTGGTTGGTCTGGAGGGTGTGTGTGTGTGTGTGTAGGGTGTATATAGTGTATTGTGTGTACCTGTCCTTGGCACGCTACGACAGCCTCTGCAGCAGGATGTAGTGTGTGTGTGTGTGTGTAGTGTATGTGTATGGTGTATATAGTGTATAGTACAGTGTGTACCTGTCCTTGGCATGCTACGACAGCCTCTGCAGCAGGATGTAGTGTGTGTGTGTGTGTGTGTGTGTGTAGTGTGTATGTGTGTAGGGTGTATATAGTGTATTGTGTGTGTAGTGTAGTGTGTATGTGTGTAGGGTGTATATAGTGTATTGTGTGTACCTGTCCTTGGCGAGCAGCGACAGCCCCTGCAGCAGGATGTAGTGTGTGTGTGTGTGTGTGTGTGTGTGTGTGTGTGTGTGTGTGTGTATGTGTAGTGTGTATGGTGTATATAGTGTATAGTACAGTGTGTACCTGTCCTTGGCACGCTACGACAGCCTCTGCAGCAGGATGTAGTGCGTGTAGTGTGTGTGTGTGTAGTGTGTACCTGTCCTTGGCGAGCAGCGACAGCCCCTGCAGCAGGATAGGAACCACGGTCTGGTCCAGGTAGGCCCGGGTCGGCAGGGCCTGCAGGTCCACCTTCTGCTTCGACATCTTCTCTGCACTCGGCTTCTCGTTCTCCAGCGTCCTCTGGGGAGACGCAAAGCATGCTGGGACTTCAGCCTCTCAGGGATCAGTGTGTGTGTGTGTGTGTGTGTGTGTGTGTGTGTGTGTGTGTGTGTGTGTGTGTGTGTGTGTGTGTGTGTGTGTGTGTGTGTGTGTGTGTGTGCGCGTGCGTTCAGGCCGTTACACACCGGGGATGAATAAGCGACGCACAAATTTAAACTATGCACATCGGCAACGATGCAAATGCTGCTGAAGTTTGTGTGTGTATTTTTTTTTAAATAAATAAATCTATCTCTCTCTCTCTATGTGTGTGCGTGTGTGTGTTACCTGGATGTTCTCTGTCAGGTACTCTGCGTGAGGGTTCTCAGACACCTGCAGGATCATCATCATCATCATCATGTCATTAAATGTACAGTAAATCTGTATGTCTCAGATTAACAGTGCATTGTGGGTATTTTATAGTGAACTATATAGTGAATGAAAGAGTTGGAACCCTGTTACAAAATGTTGAACACACTATACTGTATACATCCAGGATAGAGACAGATAGACAGAACGTGGGCCAGTGAGAAGTGACTTTGGACATCATCTGCTCCGTGGAACCCTGATGACAGTGGTACACTACACAGTACTAGTACTGTGTAGTGTACCACTTCAGTGTAGTACTCACAGGAGTGTGTCCCTCCATGGAGTGGTCTGCGTCTGTGTGATCTGAAAGACAAAACCAGACACACTGACTTCTCTTCACTTTAATAAATACACACACACACACACACACAGCAGAAGTATTTGCAGGTTACCCCCGTTTTATTCATATAACAACCCGCGTGATTTACGTTAAAAAAAAAGGGTTAATCGATTATAGATCACTAAAGCAGTAGCAGTCTTACTGAGGATCAGCTGATCATTTACATCTACTACAGTATATCACTAACTGATAATCACCGCTGTCACAGAACTCATTTGGAGATCAATGGATTAATCCTTATAGAGTATACAGGCCGATTTACACAGCAGAGCCCAAACAGAATGTGGATAAACGTCCTTAAACTGCCTGATATTTCAATGGAGTTTGGTGCAAAGAAACTCCTAAACTCAAGGGTTAAGGAATATTAAGAATAAAATAAAATCTTGCCGTATTTACGAGCATACCCTAATGGTTTCTAGTTAACCTTCAGTTTACTTCTGTACACGCCCAGAAGTAAGGAATCGCTAAATATGCAGATTTTATAACACAGTTTGGTTGAGAGAAACTTCATTCAGCGCAGCGGAGTATCCGGAGTCTGTTGTATGAATAAACTCAGCCGGAGAAAACTAGCGCAGCTACTATCTTATTTCACACAACTACTATTAAACATAAAGTGGCTTAAATATGCCTAATCCGTTTATTTTATTAAACGTTGTGTCTTCGCTGCTAACTGAGAACGTCACTGAACCAAACCTCTAACAGATTTTACTCATTTTAGCGTCCATCGGCGATTTTAAGCGCCGGTAAATTAGCTTAGCATCACATTAGCTGCTAACGCTCTCTATCTGGTTATTTAACGTCACTAACGGTTACATTCCACCGCTGTGGTTTCGACTGAGTCCTCAAATCATCAAATCAAACCGGAAACACGCAGTAGACAAACGCAAATACAGCAAAAACGGCGAAAAAGGTGACCAATGTTCAACAATTAACTTACCGTCCGCCATGTTTGTTGTGGATATTAACGTAAGATGTCTGGCGTAGCGTACGCACAACGATTCTGTTCAACGCCTACGTACAAAATATAGCGCAACGCTGCGCATGTTTCCGGTTTGCGTCAACGTACTTCAAAATAAAAGCACAAACGCGTTTGAATTGAGCCATGAATTACACATCTGATTTTTTTTTCAGTTTAAAAGATAATTTAGTGAACTACATGTCTCGTCTCGCACAATATACGTCACACACACACACACACACACACACACACACACACACACACACACACACACACACACACACACACACACACACACACACACACACACACACACACACACACACACACAGAAACACACACACACACACACACACACACACACACACACACACACACACACACACACACACACACACACACACACACACACACACACACACACACACACACACACACACACACAGAAACACACACACACACACACACACACAGACACACACACACACACACACACAGGTTGAATGAATTATATACTTCAAAATAAAAGCACGAACATATTTTTTTTCTTCTTTTTTTACGTGTCACTCTTATTTAAGTATTTCGTAAAATATTTGGTCTCATGCAAATTATGTAAATATTGTTTTATAATATGTTATATTTCTGCGCTATATTAAATATTATATTATGTTATTCTATACTGTGTTATTACACTATAATTACACTAATTTACTAGATTATACTGAACTATGTTTGACCCTTGCAATTTATTCTATTATATTTAAACTCTGCTGCTATTAATCACACCACTGTCACTTTATTGCGTCATCTCCAAAACCCACCAGGCTCCATGTAAATAATCAGGACTTTTAGCGTGTATAGAGCCAGCATATCTCCACATGTAAATGGGTGAATTAAGGGTTTATTTCAACCAAACCAGAGTGGTGATTGTTGGAACAGTGGAAAGATGAACCAAGACGGCTTTTGATAGTTTGATTTAGTTTCTGTCCACTTTGAATGAAGTGTGTTTTACGATGATAAAAGTCCTGATTATTTACATGGAGTCTGGTGGGTTTGGTGATGGTGATTTTGGGGCTGTTACATGTTAAACTAAAAGGATCTTACTCTTTAACTAAAAGGTCTATCTCTGTAGGGATCCATCCCATAATGTTGTCAGACACTTAGAATAATAATCTGAGTCTGTCAGCAGCAACAACAGAACTTTTAGTGGACTGCTAACTGATGCTGAACATTTGTGTTACATGAAGATTAACCAAAAACACACACACACGTCACTCAGGAATCAGAATCAGGTTTATTACCATGTAAGCTTTCACATACAGGAGATAATGTGCCTTGTTTTATAGCAGCAAAATCAAATGTAAGAGTATAAGAAGAAAGATATATAAGAAACATAAGAAAGCAAAGGTCCGATATCTTCATAAAAGAAAAAAGTGGCAAAAATGCAACGAAAAATGCTGACAAAAGTAACAAAAACTTCAGAAAAAGAAAGAAAAATGAGGTCTGCCAAAATGTATTGTGAACCTAAACTGATAAACGGGTCTGTGAGGGGTTGGATTTGGCCTGCGGGCCTCAAGGTTGACACGTCCATTAAAGTGTGGATCACTTTATTTAGTTTTAACCCTCTGAGGGCGGCTGGCGTTTGGCTGCGTCTAAACAATGTTTTTTTAAATGTCTCTATTAATATTACAGCTATAGTACGGCGCAGAAACGTGGTTTGGATATTGCTGGCAGATTCTCTGCTTCAGCGATATCATCTGTCACTCACGCTCCAAATTAGGAGACAGGAGAGAGAGCTGGAGACACTCTTCATCACTCTCTCTCTCTCGGTAAAACTGTGAACTTAAACGTAGACGTTACTCATTTCAAGCACCGAAACGAGTAAAGGTGTCAATGTTTTCACACAGGAGATTTGAAGAGTTTCATAAAAAAGGGAACTTCAGCTTTTCAGCCTTAGGCCCAAATTATCTCTTTACACGTTGCTCTGGGACAAATGTTGGCGTCACTTTACAGAAAGCTGAGTTTGTTCTGAACATTTTTGATATGAAACACACAGGGATCAGGTATATGCAAATACCCTAAAAAGGTACATTTATAAAACTGCCCTTAGACCTCAGAGGATTAATAATCTGAATCTGTAGGGGTACTTTGGAGGACTGGAGGACTGCAGGGGGTCCGTGTCCCCCTAGGGATACTTTGGAGGACTGGAGGACTGCAGGGGGTACGTGTCCCCCTAGGTACTCTGGAGGACTGCAGGGGGTACGTGTCCCCCTAGGGGTAATCTGGAGGACTGCAGGGGGTACGTGTCCCCCTAGAGGTACTCTGGAGGACTGCAGGGGGTACGTGTCCCCCTAGGTACTCTGGAGGACTGCAGGGGGTACGTGTCCCCCTAGGGGTACTCTGGAGGACTGCAGGGGGTACGTGTCCCCCTAGGGATACTCTGGAGGACTGCAGGGGGTCCGTGTCCCTCTAGAGGTACTCTGGAGGACTGCAGGGGGGGGGGTACGTGTCCCCCTAGGGGTAATCTGGAGGACTGCAGGGGGTACGTGTCCCCCTAGGGGTAATCTGGAGGACTGCAGGGGGTACGTGTCCCCCTAGAGGTACTCTGGAGGACTGCAGGGGGTCTGACCTGTCTCTAGTTTTTATTACTATATTCGACCTATTCTTGCCTTGATTCCTTCTTTCTACCGTCATTTTCCAGGTTTTGTCATTTAAAAAAATTTTTTTTTCCTTTCTCCATGGAAATGTTCTCCAGGTCCAAGGCTGTTGTTTAGTAAATCTATCGCTGCCATCGCTGTCTTCTTCCTCTTTATAGAGACTTTATTTTTCTACCAATTTATTTGCGCTGGTTAGGGGGTACATGGCTTAAAAACAATGTTCAAAGGGGGAACATTAGTGAAAAAAGTTTGAGAACCAGTGGTGTAGAGGACAAGTAGAAAGCAGCATAACATGGGACATACTTCAGCAAAGTATCTACGTTAGTGGAGTAAATGTACAGTAACTTTCCACATTTTGGAATGTGGGAAACCTACAATCCTGTGAGAGGAAACCAATGAGGTGAAACACAGCTGCAGGCAATCAGTTCTGGTCCATCAACTCTCCTCCGTTGTTACATAATGAAAGGAATGAGAGCTTTCCTGGAGCGAGGGTAGTCTTCAAACCTCTGCTGGTAGTCTCTGCAAGACACACACACAGCGGAAACAGAGTTGGAACAACACTAGAACGACTACGTTAGCTCAGAGTTGGTCCATCAACAGGACATCAGGAACAACACTAGAACGACTACGTTAGCTCAGAGTTGGTCCATCAACAGGACATCAGGAACAACACTAGAACGACTACGTTAGCTCAGAGTTGGTCCATCAACAGGACATCAGGAACCATGCCTAGTGTTCTGCATTCATGTGATCGTTTTGGATCCTTCAAGAAGGGTCTCAAGACATATCTGTTGATCTTACACTTAAATAATTAATTAATTCTTAGAGTTATGATTTGTATATTTATGGTATTTGATTATTTTTTATTATTGATATTTGATATTGTATTGCCATTATTGTTATTATTACTATTTTGCTTAATATTGGCTTAGCAACTTTAAAAAACTGTTTACTGTTAATTTGAACTATTGTAAGATTCATATTTTGTCGCTTTGGACAAAAGTGTCTGCTAAATACAATAACCATAACCCTTCCCAAAAACTACGCACTAATCCCCCAACCTCCACCCCCAACTCCTTCTTGTCGGTTATTGGCTGGAAGACTGTTTGTTATGTTTAGTGATGCAGGTTGGCGCAGTTAGTTTTTGTTGCCATTTGTGGAGCCTGGGCTGTCTACAGAGACTGCGTTTCTTACAGTGTGTTCAGGGGACAGGCAGCTAGCAGATAGTGAGGAGATGTTTTTTACAGTGTGTTCAGGGGACAGGCAGCTAGCAGATAGTGAGGAGATGTTTTTTACAGTGTGTTCAGGGGACAGGCAGCTAGCAGATAGTGAGGAGATGTTTTTTACAGTGTGTTCAGGGGACAGGCAGCTAGCAGATAGTGAGGAGATGTTTTTTA
The DNA here is from genome assembly GCF_031162955.1 of Sander vitreus. NCBI lineage: Eukaryota > Metazoa > Chordata > Actinopteri > Perciformes > Percidae > Sander > Sander vitreus. The sequence goes on along the minus strand of NW_027595596.1, from coordinate 19,943 downwards.
CAGTGTGTTCAGGGGACAGGCAGCTAGCAGATAGTGAGGAGATGTTTTTTTACAGTGTGTTCAGGGGACAGGCAGCTAGCAGATAGTGAGGAGATGTTTTTTACAGTGTGTTCAGGGGACAGGCAGCTAGCAGATAGTGAGGAGATGTTTTTTACAGTGTGTTCAGGGGACAGGCAGCTAACAGATAGTGAGGAGATGTTTGCTGTATGTGACAAAAAAATTTTAAAAACACGTCACATCGCTTAGAGCACCTTTAAGTATACAAGTATGTTTTGTAAGTAAAGTCAGTCAAAATGTTGCCTTGGCCCACACCAATTAACAAGAAAGAAACAGAGAGAAATGTCAGTTAAGTTAAGGTATAATTAATTTAATGTCTGGGCAATGTAGAGAGACAGCTGTATACATTGTATACATGAGCCTAGTAGAACAGGCTGCATAGATCACACAGACTTTTCAGCTACCCAACAGGCCAACCGCTAGCTAACATTTTCAATGTAAGCCAAAGCAGTGAGCTTACCTGACAGCCACTAACTTTACTGCTACAGCCACACACACACACACACACACACACACACACACACACACACACACACACACACACACAGCCTCCCTCCCTTCCTGAGAGTCCCTGTTAATTTGCCTACTGCTTACCACGTCTTGAACTACTCTCTCTTCAATCTTTTCCTCACTCGCTCCCATGTCCCTGTCATGGTCACTCTCCTCCTCCTCGACTTCTTCCTTGTCGTGGTCACTCTGCTCCTCGGCTTCTTCCTTGTCGTGGTCACTCTCCTCTTCCTCGGCTTCTTCCCTATCATGGTCACTCTCCTCTTCGACTTCTTCCTTGTCGTGGTCACTCTCCTCCTCCTCGACTTCTTCCTTGTCGTGGTCACTCTCCTCCTCCTCGACTTCTTCCCTGTCATGGTCACTCTCCTCTTCGACTTCTTCCTTGTCGTGGTCACTCTCCTCCTCCTCGACTTCTTCCTTGTCATGGTCACTCTCCTCCTCGGCTTCTTCCTTGTCGTGGTCACTCTGCTCCTCGGCTTCTTCCTTGTCGTGGTCACTCTCCTCTTCCTCGGCTTCTTCCCTATCATGGTCACTCTCCTCTTCCACTTCTTCCTTGTCGTGGTCACTCTCCTCCTCCTCAGCTTCTTCCCTGTCATGGTCACTCTCCTCCTCCTCGACTTCTTCCTTGTCGTGGTCACTCTCCTCCTCCTCGACTTCTTCCCTATCATGGTCACTCTCCTCTTCGACTTCTTCCTTGTCGTGGTCACTCTCCTCTTCCTCGGCTTCTTCCCTGTCGTGGTCACTCTCCTCCTCCTCGACTTCTTCCCTATCATGGTCACTCTCCTCCTCGACTTCTTCCTTGTCGTGGTCACTCTCCTCCTCCTCGACTTCTTCCCTGTCATGGTCACTCTCCTCCTCGACTTCATCCTTGTCGTGGTCACTCTCCTCTTCCTCGGCTTCTTCCCTGTCGTGGTCACTCTCCTCCTCGGCTTCTTCCCTGTCATGGTCACTCTCCTCTTCCTCGGCTTCTTCCCTGTTGTGGTCACTCTCCTCCTCCTCGACATCTTCCTTGTCGTGGTCACTCTCCTCTTCCTCGGCTTCTTCCCTGTCGTGGTCACTCTCCTCCTCGGCTTCTTCTTTGTCGTGGTCACTCTCCTCTTCCTCAGCTTCTTCCTTATCATGGTCACTCTCCTCCTCCTCGACTTCTTCCCTGTCATGGTCACTCTCCTCTTCCTCGGCTTCTTCACTGTTGTGGTCACTCTCCTCCTCTTCGGCTTCTTCCCTGTCGTGGTCACTCTCCTCCTCGGCTTCTTCCTTGTCGTGGTCACTCTCCTCCTCCTTGACTTTTTCCCTGTCATGCTCACTCTCCTCCTTCTCGACTTCTTCCCTGTCATGGTCACTTTCCTCCTCCTCGACTTCTTCCGTGTCGAGGTCACTTTCCTCCTCCTCGGCTTCTTCCTTGTCGTGGTCACTCTCCTCCTTCTCGACTTCTTCCCTGTCATGGTCACTTTCCTCCTCCTCGACTTCTTCTGTGTCAAGGTCACTTTCCTCCTCCTCGGCTTCTTCCTTGTCATGGTCACTCTCCTCCTCGACTTCTTCCTTGTCGTGGTCACTCTCCTCCTCCTCGGCTTCTTCCTTGTCATGGTCACTTTCCTCCTCCTCGACTTCTTCCTTGTCGTGGTCACTCTCCTCCTCCTCGACTTCTTCCCTGTCATGGTCACTCTCCTCCTTCTCAACTTCTTCCCTGTCATGGTCACTCTCCTCCTCCTCGATTTCTTCCCTGTCGAGGTCACTCTCCTCCTTCTCGACTTCTTCCCTGTTGAGGTCACTCTCCTCCTCCTTGACTTCTTCCCTGTCATGGTCACTCTCCTCCTTCTCGACTTCTTCCCTGTCATGGTCACTCTCCTCCTCCTCGACTTCTTCCCTGTCATGGTCACTC
>NW_027595596.1:10000-12500 GCF_031162955.1 Sander vitreus | reverse complement strand
CATACCCCCACATCATCACATACCCTTCACCATACCCCCCCATCATCACATACCCTTCACCATACCCCCCATCATCACATACCCTTCACCATACCCCCCCCATCATCACATACCCCTTCACCATACCCCCCCCATCATCACATACCCCTTCACCATACCCCCCACATCATCACATACCCCTTCACCATACCCCCCCCATCATCACATACCCTTCACCATACCCCCCACATCATCACATACCCTTCACCATACCCCCCATCATCACATACCCTTCACCATACCCCCCCATCATCACATACCCTTCACCATACCCCCCACATCATCACATACCCTTCACCATACCCCCCCATCATCACATACCCTTCACCATACCCCCCCACATCATCACATACCCTTCACCATACCCCCCCACATCATCACATACCCTTCACCATACCCCCCACATCATCACATACCCTTCACCATACCCCCCATCATCACATACCCTTCACCATACCCCCCACATCATCACATACCCTTCACCATACCCCCCATCATCACATACCCTTCACCATACCCCCCCATCATCACATACCCTTCACCATACCCCCCCATCATCACATACCCTTCACCATACCCCCCCATCATCACATACCCCTTCACCATACCCCCCCATCATCACATACCCTTCACCATACCCCCCATCATCACATCCCCTTCACCATACCCCCCATCATCACATACCCTTCACCATACCCCCCATCATCACATACCCTTCACCATACCCCCCACATCATCACATACCCTTCACCATACCCCCACATCATCACATACCCATTCACCATACCCCCCCATCATCACATACCCTTCACCATACCCCCCACATCATCACATACCCTTCACCATACCCCCCACATCATCACATACTCTTCACCATACCCCCCCATCATCACATACCCTTCACCATACCCCCCACATCATCACATACCCTTCACCATACCCCCCATCATCACATACCCTTCACCATACCCCCCCACATCATCACATACCCTTCACCATACCCCCCATCATCACATACCCCTTCACCATACCCCCCATCATCACATACCCCTTCACCATACCCCCCCATCATCACATACCCCTTCACCATACCCCCCCATCATCACATCCCTTCACCATACCCCCCCACATCATCACATACCCTTCACCATACCCCCCCATCATCACATACCCTTCACCATACCCCCCCATCATCACATACCCCTTCACCATACCCCCCATCATCACATCCCCTTCACCATACCCCCCATCATCACATACCCTTCACCATACCCCCCATCATCACATACCCCTTCACCATACCCCCCATCATCACATCCCCTTCACCATACCCCCCACATCATCACATCCCCTTCACCATACCCCCCCATCATCACATACCCTTCACCATACCCCCCCATCATCACATCCCCTTCACCATACCCCCCGATCATCACATCCCCTTCACCATACCCCCCACATCATCACATACCCTTCACCATACCCCCCATCATCACATACCCTTCACCATACCCCCATCATCACATCCCCTTCACCATACCCCCCACATCATCACATACCCTTCACCATACCCCCCATCATCACATACCCTTCACCATACCCCCCATCATCACATACCCTTCACCATACCCCCCCATCATCACATACCCTTCACCATACCCCCATCATCACATACCCCTTCACCATACCCCCCATCATCACATACCCTTCACCATACCCCCCCATCATCACATACCCTTCACCATACCCCCCCATCATCACATACCCTTCACCATACCCCCCACATCATCACATACCCTTCACCATACCCCCATCATCACATACCCCTTCACCATACCCCCCCATCATCACATACCCTTCACCATACCCCCCCATCATCACATACCCTTCACCATACCCCCGATCATCACATCCCCTTCACCATACCCCCACATCATCACATACCCTTCACCATACCCCCCCACCATCACATACCCTTCACCATACCCCCCATCATCACATACCCTTCACCATACCCCCCCCATCATCACATACCCTTCACCATACCCCCCCATCATCACATCCCCTTCACCATACCACCCCATCATCACATACCCTTCACCATACCCCCCCATCATCACATACCCCTTCACCATACCCCCCCATCATCACATACCCTTCACCATACCCCCCCCATCATCACATACCCTTCACCATACCCCCCACATCATCACATACCCTTCACCATACCCCCCACATCATCACATCCCCTTCACCATACCCCCCACATCATCACATACCCTTCACCATACCCCCACATCATCACATACCCTTCACCATACCCCCCCATCATCACATACCCTTCACCATACCCCCACATCATCACATACCCTTCACCATACCCCCCCATCATCACATACCCTTCACCATACCTAGAGATTAACATGGTTTTATTCCAGTTAGTCTAACAGCTGTTTGATTT
>NW_027595596.1:0-5000 GCF_031162955.1 Sander vitreus | reverse complement strand
TCATAAGTGTACTTGGTACCAGAGCACCCTAGGCCAAAGGTCAATGATCGATTTTATAATCGTTTCATCTGATCTGAGGCCATATGTTTTGGACACTCGGGTGAAGAGAGGGGCGGAGCTGTCAACCGATCACCATCTGGTGGTGAGTTGGGTCAGGGGTGGGGGGAAGACTCTGGACAGACCTGGTAAGCCCAAACGGGTAGTGCGGGTAAATTGGGAACGTCTGGAGGAGGCCCCTGTCCGACAGACTTTCAACTCACACCTCCGGCGGAGCTTTTCGTGCATCCCTGTGGAGGCTGGGGGCAGTGAACCCGAGTGGACAATGTTCAAAGTTTCCATTGCTGAAGCTGCGGTGAGGAGCTGTGGTCTTAGGGTCTTAGGTGCCTCAAGGGGCGGTAACCCACGAACACCGTGGTGGACACCGGTGGTCAGGGAAGCCGTCCGACTGAAGAAGGAGTCTTTCCGGGATATGTTATCCCAGACGACTCCGGAGGCAGTTGCAAGGTACCTAAGGGCCCGAAGGGCTGCAGCCTCTGCCGTGAAAGAGGCAAAGCAGCGGGTGTGGGAGAAGTTCGGAGAAGACATGGAGAAGGACTTTCGGTCGGCACCAAGGTGCTTCTGGAAAACCGTTCGCCACCTCAGGAGGGGGAAGCGGGGAACCATCCAAGCTGTGTACAGTAAGGATGGGACGCTGTTGACCTCAACTGAGGAGGTAATAGGGCGGTGGAAGGAGCACTTTGAGGAACTCCTAAATCCGACTAATACGCCCTCTATGGTAGAGGCAGAGCTGGAGGATGAGGGGGGACCTGGGAACGCCTCGGGATCCCCCAGTCGGAGCTGGTTAATGTGGCCCGGGAAAGGGAAGTTTGGGGTCCCCTGCTGGAGCTGCTACCCCCGCGACCCGACCCCGGATAAGCGGATGAAGATGGATGGATGGATGGATGTAATAAAAGCAATAATGTGTCATTAGTATGAGAACATTTTTTGATTTGACCTGTGTGTGGCTCGGGCCGGGCTGGGACAGAAATTTCTTAATGCCTGTCGGACGCAGGCCGGGCTCGGACAGAGAAATGCTGCCCGATCAGCACTCTAAACTGTATGGAAACACCGGCTACAGAGTGACGTTAGCGTCGGTATCTGAAACTGAGAGCCGCTGTCTGAAAACACAGGGACTGCCCATTTCTCCGACGCTACATCGTTCTGACCTCTCAATAACTCGAAAAATTCCCTTTGGTCCCACAGCACACTAGTTCCGACCATGTAGGCTTTTGTGAATCACCTCCCGTAACAGCGGGCAGTGGTCATGGTCTCAAAACACTACCGGCCCACCGGGAAAAGTCCCGACTCTCCCGATTGCCACTCCGCTACTGGGTTGGGGTTAGGCATTTGACCTTGAGTGGTTAAGGTTAGGATAGCTGATTGGTCAGGGGATAGGACCTGAACTAATGGGGTTACGTTACGGGAGGTGAGCCACAAAAGCCGGTCGGAACAACGGGATGTCGGAGCAGAGGGTTGATTTTTGAGTTTGATTTGAGGACTTGACTTTAGACTGCGGTGAATTCTGATGGACAGTCCCTTTCTAGTGTCTAGGGATTGTAATAGTCAGTTTGAACTGTGTTTTACGTTCTAATAGCTGTTGCTTCTATGCTGTGCGCTGAATATTTTGGTAGTTTATATGTTTAAATGCTTCTTATAATTCTTATAATTATGATGTCATTTATATAGGCTCCATGAATGCCTTTGTGTTTGCTAATCTTTAACTGATAGCTCACGGCATTCTAGTTATTATTGTTAGCCATTACTATCCCTCTTTGCATGCTAATTGTAGATGGCTATATGTTTAGCTTAGGTTTGCCTGTGCTGTTGATCTGTAATGATCCTTTAAACAGTCTGTGTTGCTGTGCTTTGTTGTTACACAACCACACACACAGACACACAATACACTGTCTAAACCACAGCCCTGGACTCTGCTTCTCCTTTCTCCCACACTGTCACCTAGACATTGAAGTAGTCCTGACCCGACACCCAACGTGTGTACTTGGTTCTGTTGGTTCGGTGTGTGTGTGTGTGTGTGTGTGTGTGTGTGTGTGTGTGTGTGTGTGTGTGTGTGTGTGTGTGTGTGTGTGTGTGTGTGTGTGTGTGTGTCTCTGTGTCTGTGTGTGTGTCTGTGTGTGTGTGTTTGTGTGTCTCTGTGTGTTGGAGCCAAAATTATGATTTCACTGTTCATTTTTATTTTGATAAATGGTGCGTGGATGCAGTGACATTTGCAGTAAACTGGCCTCATTATGAGCTGATAATGTGTGTTGGTTCGTGGCATATCGTCACAGCCTTTTGGCAATCAGCTGATTAGGGTAGTAATTACATCAGCTGGTGTATAAAAGCCAGGAGCTGTCATTGAGTTAGGGGCCTTAGGTTTGTAGCCAAACGCTTTTTTGACCTCTGTTTCAAGTAACACGCAGAACTGAACGTGATTGTGACACGAAGTTGAAATAGTTTTTTTTAGTTTTGTTATACTTTTATTTTTTGCTCAGCTGTCGATGATTGTTGACCCAATGGTGAGGACAGTTCAGTATTCATGTTTTGTGAAAAAGACAAACGTATCACATTAAAGTTTGAGTGATATAAAAATAAACGTGGAAAGTTTATTTAAACACAGGAAAACAGAGGAGTTATTGAGTCTTGTTTCAGCGCGTCGACCACGCCGCATCCCGAAGGACAAAAGAGGGAACAAAAACATTGTCAGAAAGTTGCTCCCACAATTCGTCAAAAAACCAGCTGCTTGTTGAGCGCCGATCGACTGAACTGTGTGTTTGTACGTGGACAAAACGCTGCTGAGAACACAAACGATCACTGGAATGTTAATGGCGCTCCGCCTGGATGAACACACTCTCTGTGTGTTGACAGTTTGTGTGTGTGTGTGTGTGTGTTGACAGAGTTTGTGTGTCCTGTGCTCCAGAGAGCAGACGGACCGGTCCGACCAGAGACTCTGAACAGCTGACTCTCTCTACCTGTACAGGTGGCTGTGAGCCAGCAGAGGAAAGGCAACCTGCATGTTACTATGCAAACAGAGAACTTTCTTATATAACTGTGTGTGTGTGTGTGTGCTGCTAACAACAGAAGAATCTGCAGAGTAAATCAACCAATCTGTGTTTATGAAACAGAGACTTTTAATGTCAAACATCAAAGGTCACATACTTTTCATCATGTAACACTATTATTTAACCATTAGTTTTCTCTAAATAAAAATAATGTAAATATATATATATTTATTATCATATTTAATTTATTTAAAAACATTCAATTACTCTATTTATTTAAAAAAAATATATATATCAAATGTATTTAAATAATATTTGAATTTTTTTGTTATTTGTGTTTGTTTATTTTATTATTTTGGAAGTAGTGCAGCATGAATAATAGTTTGTTTGTTTAAAATATATACCAGTTGGGAATAAAAATGTATAACTAGTAGTGCAGCATGAATAATAATATATGTATGTATGTATGTATGTATGTATAAAGTGAGCTGACCTGTGGAAGTAGTGCAGCAGGAAGGTGCAGAGCAGCAGCGTCCTCCCGGTGCTCCGGTCCCCGGTGTTCCCCGGATCCGCATCGGTATAAAGCAGCAGCAGCAGCGGCAGCAGGAAGGCCGGGACCTCCTGGAGGAACCAGCCCAGTCTGGCCGGGCAGCAGCGACTCTCCCCGGGCGGAACGTAGCGGCCGTACGGCGTGTGGCTCCGCGTCTGCTGCAGCAGGTACAACGCCCCGCCGGCGATCAGAGCCCAACTCAGGTAGGAAACTACGGCCTCCCGACACTCCATCTCCCACTGCTCATACACACTGGAGACGGGAGGCGGAGCGGAGGAGGGTTAGAGAGAGAGAGAGAGAGAGAGAGAGAGAGAGAGAGAGAGAGAGAGAGAGCGAGGGAGAGACAGACAGACAGAGAGGGAGAGAGAGAGAGAGAGAGAGAGAGAGAGAGAGAGAGAGAGAGAGAGATTTTTGATTTTTAAAAGGAACTTTATTTTATCAATGTTCCATCTTATCTACAAAAATAATCTCTTTTTTAGAAAAGAGCAAGAACAAAAACACACACAACAAGTATGTGAAGAAACATATTAAACCCAGTCATCATCTTCAATGAGTTGAGCTCTGACTTTAGTGACCAGTTTCTTGAGGCGGTAAACCTCTTGGATAGTGAACCCTTCTGTATCTTTCCTCAGCCAGGCCACAGACCTGATAAACCCTCTCAGATCAGGGAAGAACTGCTCCGTCTTCACCGCCTTGATCCCTTTAGTGTCCTGCAGGAACTTCTTGATCTTATCCAGAGGATACAGAGTTAACTTCTCTACCTGGGATGCTGTCCACTCACAATCTTCCTCATCATCATCATCATCATCATCATCATCATCATCATCATCACACAGACCCTCTAGCAGCTTTTTAGCTTTAGCATCATTCTGCTCTTTGTTAGAACTGTTTTTTCTTTTGCTGGATCTTGTAGTTACATCCATCTCATCAGACACATTTTCAGCCAGAGCATCATCAACCACATTTGTAATATTCTGACTGCAGCTTGTCTTATTTGCGCTGCCTTTCTTTTTCCCTGTCTGTCTGTTATTTTCTGCTGCCTCAGTAGACTGGGCATTTCCTTCATTAACAGTTGTATTTCCACACTCCTGTTGTACAACTAACTGTGTAACCTCTGCAGTTTCTGCACACTGTTGCGCACCTGCCGAGTCTGAGTCAACCGCAGGTGGCGCAACATCTGAGTCTGAGCCCCCCGGAGGCGACTCTGCGGCCCGGTCGGCCGAACCGCCCGACCCAGCAGGACCGGGAGCCGTCTCGGCCGAAACACCCGGCCTCCCGGGACCGGGGTCCGGTCCAGCGGGACCGGGAACCGGCTCATCCGAACCGCCCGGCCCCGCAGACTCGGGGGCCGGCCGACGCGGACAGGAACGGACCAAATGACCCTCCTCCCCACATCCAAAACACTTCATGGA